>NW_020676700.1:0-4144 GCF_002925995.2 Terrapene triunguis
TCCAGTGTGGGGGATCAGAAGCACAGTTTGTAACTGGTTGGGAGGTTTAACTTCAGTGTTACTCCCAAGACTGCTCTCCCTTTTGCAGCCTGCCCTGACCTTGGCACCACCAGTGAGGGCTGCCCCAGGCACCACGGGTCACAGACCTGACCTAGGGAGAACCGTTTGACAAATAAGGGACTCTAACCAATATCCTCTCTCTGAAAATGGGACTTTGATGCATTTTGATTAGGATTGTTTTGCAGTTTAAGTTTCAAAATGCTCTATTTTGTTTTGGAATTTTTTTTCTGTATATTTTAATCAATAATTCTCCAAATTTTGCCATTAATTTTCTAGTGTGTTTGCCATGGAACAAGGCCTGGTCTACACTTAAAATTTATAGCAGCAAAGCTATGTCAATTAAGGGTGTGGAAGTTTTTTTGTTTTTCATTTTCCAACCAACATACCTATGCTGGTATAAACCCAAGTGTTAGCATACACTTATACCCTCATAAAAGTGCTTTTTGCCAGTGCAGCTTATTCTGTTCATAGAACCTGTATAAGCTATATTTACAGAAGCACTTCTATGCCAGTAAAGACTTCATCTAAACAAGTGGCAGTTGCTAGTATAGCTATACCAGTGCGAAAAAAACTTTTCTAGCATAGACAAGTCCTAAGCAAGCCAAGTTCTCTGTACTCAAAACACCAAATCATGTTGTACGGTGATGGGTTATGTTAATATCTTTTACTCTGATCCCATTTATTCCATCAAAATATTCACATGATTCTAGGAGCTGGGACCTTAAGGAAAACACCAAATATCATGAGTCATGATAAAATCAGGATAGTTGGCACCAATGCTTTCCCAGCAGTTAAATTATGTTGGAACAAGCCAGGCTGGGAAAGCAATTTTAAGAGTAGAAAGACAGACTAACTTTGAATCCCAGCCCTATAATCCTCTTTCTGATGGAATCATGCTAAGGCGAAATGGCAGGTCAGAGATGAGGCAGGATCACAGGTCTGTGGAAAGAGGGAATTCCAGCTGGGGATAGTTAGAAATCCCTAATGGTGTCCCTAAACCCCTAAAATTTGGCTAGTTTCTTGGTGCCATCCATCCTGGAATCAGCTGATTTTTTCCCCAAAGGATTTAAGATTTCAGAACCCTTTGTTTTAAGGAGTGGAGTGTTTTGGCCCCGTTCTAATTCTGGGACTTCCATCCTGTTTGTTTGATTATTTAATATTTGCATATAGCACTCTACAGAGGAAACAAAGACATAAGGAGTTTACCAGGTGTGATACATGTGGAACAGCATAACACTGGCAGGGAAGGAGGGGGTTCGCACAAAATAAAGAGAAAGCTGCTTGTCTTCACCCTGCACACAAAGTTAAAAAAATGTGTATTTTATTAGGTTGACACATGCTTGTGCAGTTTCTACTAGACCCAGGATTCTCCTTTGCCTCCTGTTCTCTTAAAGAGATGGCTGCATTTCACCCTTGGATGGAGCATCCCCACAGATGCAGCCTGTAAAGCTGGGACCCTTCAGGATAATGATAGGCACGAGGATAACATCACTGTGTGTTAGAGATTTCATTAATCTTGTTTCAGGACTCAGCAGCCAGCTCACACAGCAAGTGCTGGGCCTTGTAACCAGGAGGGCAGCCAATCAAAAGGAATAAACCCAAAGTCCAGCTCTGAAGTGGAAGGAGCCATGAGAGTGAGACAGGCTGTGCAGCCACATACATTCAGGTTAAACAACAGAGCCCGTTTGGCACCACAACCAGACAGCTTCCCAGATGCTCCTCTTATAACTGTCCCTGGCTTTTCCCCTCCTATGGCTTCTGAGCTCTCATATGAGCTAGGATCGGAAAGCAGGCTTGATACACAGGTTAGTGGCTTTGTCGTGTTGATGGGCAGTACCTCCCTCTCCAGGGCAGAGTTGCTGAAGGCTGCAGAGTCAGGGTTTCATGGGGGATGTTCTAGTCTTTGTCTTCTCTGTGCAATGTCACAAGGCTCTCAGATTCAGGAGTGTCTGTGCTGGTGTGTGTCCATCTCAATGCTTGTCTTCTGGAACTCTGGCTCAGGCTAGGGTGCGTGAGGCTGAGGGTAGGGGTCTCTCCCTGGCCTCGTACTAGGAGCAAAGGCTGCACCAGGCTGGCTTTCACTTTGCTTTATGGTATTTCAAATACTGAAGGAAAAATGTACAGATGAGTAAAGAGCAGTTTGTTTTCAGTGCCAAGGCAGACCTCCCTGCACTGTGGGCTGCACTGTTCCCTAGTGTAACACCACTGAAGTTGGTGCTATTACACCAGGGATAAAATTGGACCCTAATAGCTTCCCAGTAAGCTCTGCTCCCATTATCCCCTCTCCCATGCTGACCCCTTCCCCATCACACCCTTCTCTCATGTCACTTCTCAGCTCCTTCTTTTTTCATGTTGGTCCCACTCCCTAAGTTAAACAGTGGAAGCTAAAACAAGAATAGTGACAACTTGCTGGAGAAGGAAGGCTGGGAGTGGAGGTGGAGGTCCTGGGCTGCTGAGAGCTGAAATGACAGGCCAGGAGTTGAAAGCCCTGGCCCCAGAAGGTGAAGAGGGACTGCTGGGAGGGGAGCCTGGGTGAAGTCCCAGCCTCAGAGGGAGAAATGTGGCTTCAATTAGTCTTCCTCCTGCAGCCGTTCACTTGGCTGGATGTAGTTATCTTCAATGAAGCCATCATCATCCTCCAGTTGCAGCCCAGCAGCACTAGGCATGGATTGGTTCTCCCCCCAGGCAGCCCCCCTCTCAGCATAGCTGCCTCCCATCGAGCTGGTGTCAGGCAGTGGCCGGTGGCGGTAGCTGGCAAAGTTCTTATGGAATAGTTTGCACTTTGCAGCCAGTGCAATCAGGATGGAGATGCCAACAGCTGATACAAGGAAGCCCACCAAGTATGGCCAGCTGTTCCCTCCCTTCCCTGCAGGTGACATGGTGGTTGCTGCAGTGGTGGTTGCTGCAGAGGAAAGAGAAACGGAGTAGGTCAGGGAATCCCCATGTCTCACCAGTATCTTCCTGATGGGTGAGGGCTTGCCAGGGCCTACTACCACAGACACAGGGTGAATACTTGGGCTGATGCTCCATGAGCCACAATGGTGCTGCTTAATGATGCCTATCAGAATGGTAGCATTTTACACCCACTTCACATTCTCTTTGCATGAGTGCAAATGATTGCATGGTGAATTGGGCCCAGTGTGTTCAGAACTGTGATTCTGAAGTTGCCTGCGCTGTTTAAATTTTCAGCCTAACAGAAAACACCATTAAAGCATGTACAGCTTTGTATGAAAGGAAATTGAGTGTTTGATTATTAAAGGGGAACAAGGGAGTTTGTATATTAGTGAATTTGGAAGAGTTACTAATAGTTAAAACCCTCAATCACTTTTTCTGAGATAATTTGGGTTGGTGACACACAATCTCATGACTGGGAGACTATTTACCAAGGCTTTGTCTAGGTTAGGATTTAAAGGTATGTTAGATCATGTTATCTGGCTCCATCTAATTAAAACCTTATAAAACTTTAGTCAAGACAAAGCAAATTGTTCTTTAGCAGGTGCAAGCTGCGCAAGTTAAGGTCTCAGCGGAGCAAGTGTTACAGTACAATTTGCTTTGTCTTTAGCTTTGAAGGTTTTAATTAGATGGATCCAGCTAATCTAACACATCTTTAAATCCTAATTTTGGCTATGTCTTGTTGTGGAAAATTGACCACATGGTTTATTTTTGGATCAGACAGCCTGAGGCTCCTTTATTGATCAATCAAACATGCATGCATGGGGGAGTCAGCCAAGGCAGCCGAAACCCCCCGACAGATAAAATGCGAGAGTTTATATAGGATAAAACCTATATAAAAATTATATATACTTCCTTAAAGTTTTACATCCATATAAGGAATAAAGCAAAGCAAGCCTTTTCTGTTTTTCCTTACTTTTGCCCTTTGCCGTTTCTTGCTCTGTCACCTGGCAGCTACTAATCATAAGCTGTTACAAAAGGTTAATTCTACTTTTATAATTTCTACAGTTAGTTCTGCTTTTATGATTTCTCTTTACCCTTCTTTTTCTATCTCTTCCCCCCCTCCACCCCCCTTCTACCTTCAGGCCATACTCTACAAACTGCTTAACTAAGTTTAGGCCCTGACCATGTT
>NW_020676701.1:0-1153 GCF_002925995.2 Terrapene triunguis
ATCCGAAGAAGTGGGTTGTAGCCCACGAAAGCTTATGCTCTAATAAATTTGTTAGTCTCTAAGGTGCCACAAGTACTCCTGTTCTTTTTATGAATATTCTAGCAACTGAGTTTGCAAACAAACAGGCTTACTTAAATGGATTTTCCCCAAACAGCATATATTTTAAGCAAATATTGAAGTAGCCATTGCAAGGATTCACACCAGATTCTAAAAGTTAGATCCAACTGACTACAAACAGACCAGTCTAGTTTCACTGTCTAGCCTGATTCAAATGGAAACAAAGAAAACATGAAAAAGTGAATACAGAATCAGATTTTTAAAATGCTTTCAGTTTTATTACGTAAGTGGCTGTGTTCTCAGTAAAAAAGGCAATGAAAACATTTTAATATGATTTTTATCACAAATTAGCACATTAAGCACACTCACAATTTTAAAAATAATTGTGTTAAAATGATAAATAAAATACAAAGTGTTTGTAAGTCCAAATGGTCAGCATGCTCATTATTGAAAAAGTCAGTCTAACCTCTAACAGATTCTGTTCATTTGATGTTTTGGAATGGAGGCACCTTAGAACTCACTAGTCTCAAAATCAGGGGCGGCTCTAGGCACCAGCAAAGCAAGCACGTGCTTGGGGCAGCCCATTTACAGGGGCGGCAGGGATCCAGCATGGGAGCTGAGAACCAAGAGGGGGCCCTGGGAGCTGTAGTTCCTTGGTTAGCTCCCTGCCTATAGAGCCAGCCCTGGAGCAGGGAAAGAACTACATTTCCCAGCATTCCCTTGGCCACTACCAACAGGAAAGAGGGGGAGTGAGTGAGATAGCTGAGACCTCATGCTGCAGCCTGCCGTGAATGGAGAGCTGCACTGTGAGTAGGGATACCATATTTTAAAATTAAAAAAATAGGACACTCCACAGGGAGGGAAGGTAGCCCCACTCTGCCCCCATCCACTTCCTCCGACTGCCCCCCACAGAAACCCCAACCCATCCAACCCCCCCTGCTCCCTGTCCCCTGATTACCCCTGCCCCTAACTGCCCCCCAGGACCCCACCCCCTATCTAAGCGCCGCTGCTCCCTGTCCCCTGATCACCCCCTCCTGGGACCCCTGCCCCTAACTGCCCCTTGGGACCCCACCCCCATCTAAGCCTCCCTTCTCCT
>NW_020676702.1:0-4904 GCF_002925995.2 Terrapene triunguis
TCTTAAAGGTGCCACAGGACCCTCTGTTGCTTTTTACAGATTCAGACTAACACGGCTACCCCTCTTATACTTGACTATATGGGAAGTCACTCTGACCATATCTCTGTGAGACCAAGGGAGAAGACAGAGCCAATTACGAGAGAGGAGCTGTCTTTGTGGGACAGAGGAGAATTCATGCAAGTAAAGCAATGCATATTCGTCAAGTATGGAAATGAGGATATGAAATTTCTGCTTAGAGCAGTAACATATATGCATGGTATGAGTGCCGCTCCTTGCAGCCGTTGCTGTGTGACTTCAGGAGCGCTGGCTCCGTCTCCTTGACTGATTATAGGGGGTTCTGTGCTTTTCTGTTTCACCTAGAGCAGCCAAAGAACTAGTTGCTTAGTAGCTGGGCTGTTTTCTCCTACTTTCCTATTGCTTGCTACCACCATGAGCGCGGAGATAGGAAGCTCCCTCTTGCACATCACAGCAAAGGGCTGTGATCATTCCAGTTAGCAAGGGGATTCCTGAGGTTCCTAAGTATGGTTTTTTAAATAGTGGTTTTAGACTATAACTGACATTTCTGTCTAGAAAGCTTGTGTATTTGCAAGAACTGATGTGGCTAATATAGCAGATGAGAGTTGTGCTGCCCTTCCAGAATCTGAAAACACAAATGACCTTGTTAACCTTCCACAGCATGGAGTGTCCTGGCATGGCCATTTTAACCCTTTTATAAATCAGTAATTAGGATTTGACTCATAAATTGTCTGGCAATTGGAAGGTGACCTGCTGAAATAGCTGACACGCATACATTTCCAGGTCTGTGTAGCTTGTCTTTGAACGTTTTTTCTTTCATCTATGTCATTTTTGAAATGGGATCCAAACTGCTGAGACCACAAGCAATCCCAATCTTTCCAGGCTGATTTGTGTATCTTTTTGTTCCTGTGAATTGGGAATCTCTGAGGTCAGAGCCTTTTGTTCCCCATAGATCAGGGGCCCAAGAAGTATTTCATGATAGCCGCATCAAGCCTCCCTCACCGAGCTGGGTGTGTAGATTGCTGTATGGATTTTTTTATAGACCTTTCACTTAAGGAAGGAAAATAGGGACTAACTCAGAATGTTGAAAATATTCTGGATACCATACCTCCTGAAGGGTCATGTTACCTAAGGCCTGGTCTACACTAACCCCCCAATTCGAACTAAGATACGCAACTTCAGCTACATGAATAACGTAGCTGAAGTCGACGTACCTTAGTTCGAACTTACCGCGGTCCAGACGCGGCAGGCAGGCTCCCCCGTTGACTCCGCATACTCCTCTCGCCGAGCAGGATTACCGGAGTCGATAGCGAGCACTTCTGGGTTCGATTTATCACGTCCAGACAAGACGCGATAAATCGAACCCAGAAGTTCGATTGCCTGCCGCCGAACCAGCGCTTAAGTATAGACGTACCCTTAGACATAAAAATGCTATGTTTACCCTGCAGTGGAAGCCCAGGGTTTGAACTCCGGCTCAACACACAAATAGTGTTATCCCAGGACCTCACAGAAGTGAAGTGTCTGAGCCTCAGTCAAGCTGGGACCCAGGGTTCAAGCCCTTTTGCTTTGCAGTATAGAATTGGAATTGTGCTCTGGGAGTCCGCCAAAAGGATTCTACAATCCCATGGGCTGACTTTCTTTGTCCTCTGGATAGTCAAGTTTGGTGGGCAGTCAAGTTTTCCCACACTGCATTATGAACAAAGGGCTAAAACGGCCTCATTTCGGGAGGGTGCTAGCAGGGTCATCCCTAGCCAGTTTGGTGCCCTACGGAGCCTCCCAGGCCTCTGCAGGGGCTGGCCCCAGGTCTCTGCGGTGGAGGGCAGGAAGTGGAGTGACCCGGCCCCAGCCTGCTCCGCTCCCGTAGCTCCCAGGCTTGGCGGGAAGGAGGGAACCACCCCCCAGCACTCGCTGGCAGCACAGCTGGGAGTCAGGGGAGTGGAGCAGGCTGGGGCCGGGTCATTCTACTTACTGCCGCCGGTGAGTGCAGGCCTGCCCACTGCTGCAGTCCTCAGGGGCGTGGGGGTGGGGCTGAGGTGGAAAGAGGTGAGGCGGAGCAGGGGCGGGGGCTTTGGGGAAGGGGTGGAGTGCGGGTGAGGCTGGAGCAGAGCAGGGGTGGGAAGAGGCGGGGCTGGGGCAGGGGCGGGGCCGGGGCCATGTGGAAGAGCAAAGCAGGGGCTGGAGCAGCATGCAGCTGAGTAGGGCACTAAGAAATTTGGTGCCCCAAATTTCCTGGTGCCCTATGCAGCTGCATATTTTGCGTATGGGTAGGGACGGCCCTGGGTGCTAGGAAGTCTGGGATATGGATGGTTGGACTTAGGCTAGTATAATAGTGTAGATGCTGGAGCCCCAGGTTGGGACCCAGAGTTCAACAATTCCAAACCTGGGGTTACAAATTAGTGTAGATTCTCAAGCCCTAGATAAACAAACTTGCTAACTTGAGAATCTGCTAACTTGAGTTTTACTAACCCTGGGCTTACATTGCTGTGTAGACATACCTTAATTATCTCTACCTTTTATGGAACTGATCCAAGATCCAGTGTATTCAATGGAAATACAAGATTCTCAATTACTGCATTGGTCTTGGAAAGAATACTCTGAGACATCATCACCTCAAATTCGGTTCAAACTTTAGGTTTTGTTTTTTAAAAAGTTATAAAATATAACCATAGAAGTTTATAGGGTTTGCTTTTGGTGTTTTTAATATTCCCCAATAGTGTTTGCAGTCCAACTTTTAGAACAGTGAAAACTTGAAAGTGAAACCAATGTCACTGATTTTCAGGGCCGCCCAGAGGATTCAGGGGGCCTGGGGCAAAGCAATTTCGGGGGCCCCTTTCATAAAAAAATTGCAATGCTATATTCTCGTGGGGGCCCCTGTGGGGCCCGGGGCAAATTGCCCCACTTGCTCCCCCACCACGGGCGGCCCTGGGAAAAATAAACCTTCCGCATCTCGGCACAAACCCAGTTTTGAGAGAACTTCTTTACAAGGTATCACTGGTTCTCAGCATCAGCTAGTGCTAAAAGGCACTAAAGCTCATTAAAAGGGTTGGACAAATATTTTCCATCAAAACTTTTTTTGGATCGAAAACTAGGGGTTTTTAAAAAAGCAGAAAAAAATCACAGACAATGTCTGCTTTCCTTCAAAATTTGTGGTTTTTTTAATTGAAAAGCTGAAATTAGTCTGCCAAAACCTGAACATGGTTTGGGGTTTCAGAAGTGTGTGGCCAAATATTTGCTGCTTGCTGTGTTTGATTGTTTAAAGAAACAATAAAAAAATTCTGCTTAAAAAAAATCCAAAACTTTTGAACCACCTCAGCTTGTGACCAAACGCCTGAGCCCATCCAGTCAGAGATTTTTCCAGGTTTCTGATACTCTGCTGGCCTCCTTGACTCATATCTGTCTCCATAACTTTGGGTTCATTTAGGTTAGAACATAAGAACAGCCATACTGGGTCAAACCAAAGGTCCATCCAGCCCAGTATCCTGTCTACCGACAATGGCCAATGCCAAGTGCCCCAGAGGGAGTGAATCTAACAGGTAATGATCAAGTGATCTCTCTCCTGCCATCCATTTCCACCCCCTGACAAACAGAGGCTAGGGACATCATTCGTTACCCATCCTGGCTAATAGCCATTAATGGACTTAACCTCCATGCATTTATCTGTTTCCTAGAGACTGGCTCCATGGGATCCCTCACAAACTGGAGACGGTTACTGTGGGTTTGTCTTTAGTATAGACTATGTACATACTCCACGAACTGAGCATTTGAGCTTGTTCCAGAATCTGGGATGAGCCTATGTTGTGAAAACTGAAATGCTCAAAATAGCACATGCATGTGAATGGACACAGGGTGCTAAAATTAAATTAACCCAGGGGTTCTCAAACTGGGGGTCGAGACCCCACAGGGGGTCTCAAGGTTATTACTGGGGGTCGCGAGCTGTCAGCTTCCACCTCAAACCCCGCTTTGCCTCCAGCATTTATAATAGTGTTAAATATATAAAAAAAGTGTTTTCAATTTATAAGGGGGGGGGGTCGCACTCAGAGGTTTGCTATGTGAAAGGGGTCACCAGTACAAAAGTTTGAGAACCACTGAATTAACCCCTCTGAAGCCTCAGGGAATGCAGGGGGGGAGGGTCTCCCTTGGTAGAGTTGGGAAGGAGGTAGGTGGTGTACGATATTGCTTTTCTCATGTGATCCCTCCCCTAGTGGCTATTTTTAAATGAAGCTACCCTCCCCTGACATGAATCTCCTATGGCACTGAAATTAAATATAGACTATAATTTGGCATTTGAGAAGTGAAAGGGATGGTAGCCCTAATGGAAAAGCTAACATCTTGGCTCTTCTGCAAGCCTCACACTGCTGAATAAGCTTTAGGGTAGGGAAGGCTGTGCCTCCCAAACAGCCTGATCCTGCCCCCTATCCGACCCCCACACACTTCCTGCCCCCCAACTGTCCGACCCCCTCAGAATCCCCAACCCATCCTGCTCCTTGCCCCCTCACCGTCCCCCAGAGACACCCCCCACCACCACCACCCCGGGACCCCACCCCTGCTCCCTGTCCCCTGACTGCCTTGACCCCTATCCACCCCCTGCTCGCTGAGTCCTGACAGACCCCCGGAACGCCCACGATCCAACCCCCCAATTCCCTGTCCCCTGACCGCCCCCCCCACCTCTGCCCCCTCCCTGTCCCCGGGACTCCCTGTCCCTTATCCAACCCCCCCCGGCCCTGGCCTCTTACCCCCGGCTCCCCCCTCGCCCGGAGCCTCAGCGCGTCGCATCCAGGAGTGTCCCTGAACAGCGGTGCAGCGTGGCTCCAGCGGGGCCTGAGCTCCTCCCCGCTCAGAGCCGCGTGGTAAGGGGGCGGGGCTGCGAGCTCCAGCGGGGCCTGAGCTCC
>NW_020676703.1:0-1637 GCF_002925995.2 Terrapene triunguis
GACCTCCATCTAAAAAGTGAAGAATTAATTGTAAGGAGAACATTCAACAAATTAGTAGTGCAAACTGACGAAAAATACACTTTCAACTGTAAATTTTATACCCTACTAAAATTATCCCAGGGGCTAAATCACTTGAGAATATTGATTAGCAAAACTCCAGAGGCTCACTTAAATTTTTCATACAGCTTGTGCAAGAATTTTAAGAAAGCATTAATTTCACTGTTATAAGTATTCACTATATTTGTCTCCATCTTTTTTTGGAAACAGGAATGCATGCTTAGGTGTTCAATTTAACTAGTATATCCAATGCTGAATTGTTGCTGTTCTGCAGTTTGTGGCTTATAACCATGTTTTCCCCATAACTTGTTTTAGAAGTTATCTTTTTCACAGCATATTTTTTTCTGATCATGCACATTTGGCTTATCAATTTTTTTGATCAAGAAATGTAGCTTTGTGGCAGAATCTAACAAAAACCTAAATCATTGCAGCCTTTATTACAAAGAAGTAGATAAACTGATACTGCTAAACTCAAAGCATGTGAAAATGCTGTCAATATTTCAGACGTTAAGATTGTTTTGTTTTAAATTCCACGGCTGTTGCCACTTATATGCCATAAAAGTTCCAGACTCAAACCAAACTTTGACAAGGGGAGTAAGGAAATATTTTTTAAAAGTTTAAACTATTCCAAACAGTGTCAAGAAATCAAAGTACTACAAAACTGTACAGAACAGACAAAAAAAACAATCCAAGTAGCAACATTTTCTTCAGATTCCTAACCCTATACACTTTCAGATTAGGTCACCTCTGGAACAGTTATAGATTAGCATATGCTCAAAGTCTCAAAACAAATCCTCAAGGATATTGAGGGCAGGCGGACAGGCAGGCACACACTGTTTAGAAGCCTCTCCAGCCTGAGAAATAAGGCACAAAGTAATGCACAAACAGCAGGCATTTTGACAAGTGTTATTGTATGAAACAGTAAGTAGCCAGAGTCATAAGAGAAAAAGTTTGTATTGGTTTCAACATTGCAATTTAATTTCTGTGATCAATTTCAAATGATTAAAAACATTCTTCTGGTCCTGATAGCATTCTTTTGAGAACCTAACATCAGAGACAATTCTGCATGATTGTAAGACAGGGGTTCTCAAACTTGGGGTCATGACCCTCAGGGGGTTGCGAGGTTATTACATGGGGGGTCGCGAGCTGGCAGCATCCACCCCTGAACTCCGCTTCGCCTCCAGCATTTATAATAGTGTTAAATGTGAAAAAAGGGGTTTTAATTTATAAGGGGGGTCACACTCAGAGGCTTGCTGTGTGAAAGGGGTCACCAATACAAAAGTTTGAGAACCACTGTAGAGGATTTGCTGCTGCAGTTCTAATTTTCTATTGGTTTTATTCATTCCTGACAGACAATTAGCATCTGAGAATTGCAAGGCATTTGGAGTGTGCTCATCAGGAGGCATGAGACTGGAGTGACAAACTCCCATGGTTTGCAACAACAACAAAAAAAGGGGGGGGGAAGGAAGGGGTTAAGAAATTAAATGGAATACTTGACTGCTACATCCAATAAAGCAGTAACGAGTATAAAAATTAGTACGAAGTATGCTGACACCCCTAAAAGCTAACTTTCTAAAAAT
>NW_020676704.1:0-5906 GCF_002925995.2 Terrapene triunguis
CTCTGTATGTGTGTATATATATCTCCTCAATATATGTTCCATTCTATATGCATCCGAAGAAGTGGGCTGTAGCCCACGAAAGCTTATGCTCTAATAAATTTGTTAGTCTCTAAGGTGCCACAAGTACTCCTGTTCTTTTTGCAGATACAAACTAACACGGCTGCTACTCTGAAACTTGATTTTAAATGTTCACATCATAAAGACAGGGGTCCGACTCCTGGTCCATGACTAGGGCTCCTAGGTGTGATGGTAATTGGTAATACAAATAATTATAATAATACTTGCTAAATAATAGGGAAAATGGACCAAATTCACTACTTGTGGAACTCCAGTGAATTCAACTGAGTTACACCAGCGATAAATTTAGCCCAATAATGTTTAAATAAACTGACATCATCCAGATATTCTAAGCAATCTTTCAAGCTTCAGCCTTACCCTCTCAACTGCACTCAGTTATTACAGGGGTATCCAGGGCGCACTTGATATCCATATATTTTATTTTATTTCATTTTGGGCAGTACAGAGATACAAAGGAGCAGGTTACTGTGATATGATAGTACCTAGCCCAAAGACATACCATGGCTATATGATTTCCCAGCACTATTTTCACTGACACATCAGTATAATCATTCCTGATTGGGAGCAGGCACTCTGCAAGTATTTGCATTGTTGCACCAGTGTATTGTGAAATTGTGTGCAAAATCAGACTACCACAATGTTGATGCAGCCAGCCTTAAAAAGACCCATCCTCAGAACAAGGTTAGAGACTTCGGCCCAGGTTCTCAAAGATAGCTAGGTGCCTAACTCTCATTGATTTCATTGAGGGTTAGATGCCTAAATTACCTTTGAGGCTTTGGGCTTTACCTCTTTACCAGGGTTATAAAATGACTGTGAAATATATTTGAAAACCCCGTATAAGGGATGCAAACTGTGTTTAGGATGCAAACGGTGCACCTTTTCTGTAACATGGATTAAAAATCGGAGGGCCAAATTCACTGCTGGTATAAATGGGCCCAACTCCACTGGAGTTGTGCCTGCTTAAAGCAGTGGTGAATTTGACACCTAAGGTGGGCAGAGTCCATACTTCCTGGCTTTCCTTGGGCCCCAATCTCAATGTTATGTTAGCATGGTTTATTCCTAAATGAAACAGTACAAGTAAAACCCTTCTGTTGAGGAAGTGCATGACAGGTGTTAATATGTGCTGGAGAGATGGACTGCAGGCCTTCTGGGAAGACATTATTATTAAGGCAATAATTATGACATTGAAATTTTTAGTAAATTTCACTGCACAGGTATGAGGGGGGAAGTTAAATTACAGAAAAGGTTACCAAATAATGTAGTTTGTGCTACATCAACATACGCAAGAGTAGAGTGGGGGGTGTTGAAAGGTGAGGCCAAGGAGAGGGAGGCTTGGAGAGCCCACCCATCCTCAGCTTCTATTCGACAGGAGTGGGCCTGGCTCCCTGTTCTTTGGCATTGCGACCTGGCACACGGTGTCACATGCCACTCAGGTTTGGCCTGTCCACCCCTCCGTAGATGGAGACAGTGGCAGATGGGGCAAACCTTAGTGGCACTGCGACCCCATCCAGCAGCTCACAATGCCACTCAGGTGGGGGCCTGATATGTTTTGATCATCATTTCCAAGATTTCGTGGACATGATTCAAATTCACAATTTCTGTGACCACCATGAAAAAATCATCCCCTAATTATTGTTGATGCATTTTCAGGTCTATGCGTGAAGGAACAAGGTGTTTCTATAGAAAAGGCCAGTGCTCTAAGTCATTACAGCTTTGTGGCAGTAACAACTCCACCACTGCTGGTGAAAGGGAAAAATTGTTCCCCTACTGTGTGATTGTAGTAGGAGGTATAGGGATTATTGTTATTTCACTGAATATTGCTATAAGAGGTTTCCAAACAGAATTTTACAAAAGAGGTAGTAATCTTGACACCTCCCCTAATGTGTACAGCCCAAAAAGCAGTAGAACCACTTCAGACCATAAAGAACACATGCAAACACATCCCATCATTCTCCAGTGTGTGTGCATGATCCATCCACTAGCTACTCCTGAGGGCATTCTGCACCAAAAAATTAAAAATTCTGCGCACGGTATTTTAAAATTCTGCAAATTTTATTTGTCAAATAAATGTGGAGGTTCCAGCATGGCATTGGGAAGCACAGGCCACTGGCTGCACAGAGGTGGGAGATCACTGTGCAGCTCCCCCCTACTCAGGACACAGACTCAGTGGTGAGGCTGCAACCAACCCTGACACAGTGCAAGGACCGGGCCTGCCCCAGAAACAGGCAGATAGGCTCAGCAAGGCAGGATCCAAGTGTGGATGGGCTTAGCATGGGAGGATCCAGGTGTGGGTTGAGAGGGTTCTGTGTGGGGCAATCTGGGTGTGGGTGGCTCAGTGCGGGATCCGGGCACTGGAGGTTTGCTGGGGGGTTCTGGTTGCAATGGTAATGGGACTCTGCAGAGGGGTCCAGGTGAAGGTGGTTGGGGCTCAGCCGGGGGGGTCTGCGTTTGGGGGAATAGAGCTCAGCAGGGGGGCCTGGGTGAGAGGAGCTCAGAGGGGGGTCCAGATATTGGAGGAGTGGGGCTCAGTGGGGTGGGGAACCAGGTGCAACTGGTTAGGGCATGTTAGGATGGGGATCTGGGTGCAGGTGGCTCGTTGGGGTGCAGGGGGAGTGGGGCTTGTCAGAGAGGGTTCTGGGTGTGGGGGGAGTGAGGCTCAGCAGGAGGGTCTGGGCATGAAGGGGTCTGGATGTACAAGGGTTAGGTGGATGGGGGAGCAGCTCCCTGTACAGTAATCCCTCCCCCTGCAGCTGAGGAGTGATGGTTGCAGGAAGTGGGGGGAGGGAGAGAAGAGAGTTTGTAGAGCTTCCTACAGCCAGGGGAGAAATCTAGAGGTGGGTCTGACACAGCTCCAGATGCCATGCAGGGGAAGAGGAAGTCCTGTCCTTCCAAGCCCAGCCAGGACTAGCAGCTGAGCCCAGCACAGGGTAGGAGCCACCAGACAGGTCTTCCCCAGTCCCGCCCCCTGCCCCACAGTGATTTACCTCTCTGCCGGCTGCCCTGGGCACCCAAAACATGCTGCTGGGGAGGGTCGTATGACGACTCTTGTGGCTTCCCTTTGCTTCCCTGTCAGAAAGTCATTTTTCTGTGGGGAAGCAAAGAAATCTGCAGGGGACATAAATTCTGCGCATGCCCAGTGGCACAGAATTCCCCCAGGAGTAACTAGCCAAACTCTCCAGGCTCCATCCACTGACAGGCATGAGACCAATTGTATCTGGAAGCTGCTACAGACTCTGGATTGCAATAGTGGCTGTTCCATACCATAGCAAAGTGCAGAACATTAACAATTTAGTGTGAAGTTACATGAGCTTGCATTTAAGGCTAATTAATGTGAACATTCACAATTTTTCTTTCCTTTTCCAGTGTTTTTTCCACTGTGTTTATATTTTGAGATGTCTGATGAAAGAAGAGCATTGACGATCAGAAAATATGTTTATTTATTATTTGGGCACTGTAAATTTTCTGATGTCCTTAACTATTAACTTACCTTTTTTAAATGCTTGGAAGCAATGTAAATGATGTGATAGCTAACTACATAATAGCCAACCAGCAATTTTAACTGGTTGTTTCCTGTCTATTTTTTTTATACATTATTAATTTTTTCTTTTGTGTAGGTAAATGAAGATGAAGGGTTGGATCCACAGCTGACTTGGAGTTAAACTAGGGGTTTTTTTTTAGCGCATAGCTTGGAATTACACCAGTTTACATCAGCTGGGGATCTGGCCAATAACAGTTTAAAAAATTTTAAATAAACTAAGTAGGACAGGGAGCAGATTATTAAATGAAAAGGAATGAATGGTGAAGGCCAAGACAATAATGTCTTAGCTTTGTTTGGAAGAATGGTAGTAATAAATGTACATGTGGCTTATGCAGTTAAGTGGAAGAGTGCAGGTGCATCTTCTGTGGGAGTTGAAAATGTGACTAAGAATTTGGTCCATATCATACCTTGTATTAAAATAACTTTGAATTTTTCCCTCCCATTACTTCACATTAAGCTGTTTGCAAACCTCAATCCTCAGATAATACCAGAATATTCTGTGTGTGTCCCACAGTGTTGCAATGGAGGTGCTGCATGTGGTAATCAGCATAACGGTTTATTGGGCTTCTGAGGACAGAGTACTAGTGACTGAGCAAATCTGCTTCAATCAGGAGATCAGAGGCAAGGAAAGGAAGAAGCTGCTCATGAGCCCTTTGCCCTGCATCCCCGACAACAGCTGACAAGCCCTTTAAGGATCGCAACCCACACACTGGGAACTGCTGCTTGATAACATTCTGAACGGAGGGAAAAGGGTAACCCAATATTGCCACATAAATGGATCCTCTCTTAGCCCTTTTAATGAAATTTGATCTGAATAAACCCAGGCTTTATTGTTCATTACACCTCACTTCTCCTACTATTGAGCCCCATCACAATCCTAGATCTCACTGGGCACCTCTTCATGCAGGAAAAGATGGAACAATCACAGCCTCCCTATGACTGCTGCCACTGCTCACTCCTGAACAGCAGCATACACAGGGTAGGGTGACCAGATATCCCGATTTTATAGGAACAGTCCCGATTTTTGGGTCTTTTTCTCATATAGGCTCCTATTACCCCCAAGCCCCTGTCCCGATTTTTCACATTTGCTGTCTGGTCATCCTAACACAGGGTGAATGGGGCCACAAAACCAACTCTTGATTCATTGCCACCCTGAGAAACCACCATTGCCATCTCCCTCCGTGTGCACCTCTGTGTGCTGCATGACATACCAGAAGCAGTAGACGTCCATCTGTAGCACTAGATTCCGGACCTCCTTCCCAACTGTTTAATGCAGAGTGATGATTGGTCACAGCCATTTTATTTTGCTGCTAGTGGGACAGTCCCACAGTGACAATGCAGTGAGGATCAAAATCCCTTTCCCAGGCCAGCTTTTTGTTTTGACTCGTGTTTTTTTTTATAAACCCCAGACAGTGTGTCTTTTCACAGGCCGTTGTAAAGCTGCATTTAATAAACTTCAGAGACAATCCACAAAAGCTCTAGGAAGTTCCACAGCATGTTTATTTCAGTAGCTCTGTGAATGTTCTGACCGTTAGCTGACCTTGCTTCCTGACCTACGGTGCTGAGCCACCAAAGCATTTGCCAAATGCAGTGGTTTGCTAAACTTCAAAATTGTATTTCACATTATACATCTGCTTCCTCCCCACACAATGAATGTGAACCCCTACAGCAGCAGGTGTATCCAAATTCTCTATCTGCACTGATCATGCCACCTTATTATGCAAGTGATGCTCGGTCGATAATCCAAATATATGGTTCCATTTATATAACACTTTGCCCACTCCAGTTATTTAATAAGGCCTCATACCAACACCCTTGTGAGATGGGAAGTATTATTATCCTCTCTTTTACAGATTCAGAAACCAGAGCTATGGAGTGAAGTGATTTGCATAAGGTCACAAAAGGATTCAGTGTCAGAGCTGAAACTGTAACTCAGGAATGCTTGGTTCTCTGGTCTGTGTTCAAACCACTAGACCAGGGGTGGGCAAACTTTTGGCCTGAGGGCCGCATCGGGTTTCGTAAATTGTATGGAGGGTCGGTTAGGGGAGGGGGTCGTGTCCCCCCCGGGACTCCTGGCCCATCCAACCCCCCCGTTCCCTGATGGCCCCTCTGGGACCCCTGCCCCATTCTCACACCCCCGCTCCCTGTCCCCTGACTGCCCCCGGACCTCCGCCGCCCCATCCAACCCCTCCTCTCATTCCTGATGGCTCCCCCGACCTCTGCCCCATCCAACCACCCCTTCTCCCTGTCCCCTGACTGCCCCTGGAACTCCTGCCCCTGACTGCCCCCT
>NW_020676705.1:0-1100 GCF_002925995.2 Terrapene triunguis
CAATCAGTGGCTTTTGGCCTAAAGAGGGTCAAAGCCAGGGTCTCAATTTTTCCCCTCTCCCAAGATTCAGCCTCCCTGCCCAGCCAACAAACTACTCCAGGACCAGGCTCTGTTGGCCTTTGTAGGCCTTGCAGGCCACGGTGGACAATGTGGTGTATAGGACAGCACCCCAAAGTAGGGTTGCCAACTTTGGTTGGATGAATTCCTGGAGGTTTCATTGCATGACATTATCTTTAACAAAAGATTCATCATTAATTCAAGATAGATAGATAGTTAGATAGATAGATAGATAGATAGATAGATAGATAGATAGATAGATAATGGGTGTTTCTGCAGAGTTGTGGGTGGGGGAGCTCAGGGCTTGAAGAGCATGGGGGAATTGCAGATTGGCATTGAAGGGCATAGGCCATATCTTTCTTCATTTTATGTCCTAAATTGTAGGACACCCTGCTGTGCTCCACCCCAGAGATGGCTGCATCTCAGCACTGGGTGAGCCACGCAGCGTCGCGGTGCGGCTGTTCCCCAGCTGTCCCGCCCTAGAGGTGGCTGCATCTCAGGGCTGGGTTGTGTGATACATACCTGCCCACCCTGCAAATTGCTCTAAGGTGGTCGCTGGGATCTGTGTGCATCTGGGGGAGACAGTGCGTCTAACCTCTTCTCTTCTCTCCTCTCCTCTCCAGGCCAAAGACAGCGACGATGAAGAAGAGGTGGTTCATGTGGACCGGGATCATTTTATGGATGAATTCTTCGAACAGGTAAGAGACGAAGGGCTGCTATTCATATGAGTCGTGTCCTACTTAGAGTTACCGACCCGCCCGGTTTCACCGGGAGTCTCCCGGAATCGGGCTCTATCTCCCGGAGGCTCCTGAAGCCAAACCGGGAGATTTTAGGTGCTAAAAGTCCGGCAGCGCAGCAGGGCTAAGGCAGGCTCCCTACGGCCCCTGGAAGAGGAGGGGGGTCTCTGCGCGCTGCCTCTGCCCCGAGCGCTGACTCCGCAGATCCCATGGGCGCTGCGGGGGCGGTGCAGGGACGTGCCGGCAGCTTCCAGGAGCGACGCGGGGCCAGGGCAGGCAAGGAGCCTGCCTTAGCCCTGCTGTGCC
>NW_020676706.1:0-2420 GCF_002925995.2 Terrapene triunguis
CCCCTCTGATCATTATCAGATTGCGCATTGAGAATTTCTTCCATGGTTCTAAGTGCTGTATTTGCCAAATAGTGTCAGGTTTACGAAGCATTGCAGTCTTGCACACAAGTCCCTGATGACCCTCACATAAAAATAATGTGGTTCATGTTAAAGTTGGCTACAGTATGGCAGCAATTCTCTTGCATCAAGCATGACTCTCTGAACTCCTACCAAAGCTAAAGAAGTAACGAAGCAGTAAAAACCTTGCATGCTCAATTGCATTTGATAATGTTTCCAAGTTCTTTGTTGATTCCTTCATGATGAGTAATATGAGGCTAGTGGTCAACCACAACGTAGCTGCATATTGTGTGCACACAAATTCCTGCTTAAAAAATCCTTCCCGGCATAAAGCATTATTGTTTAAAAATTTACTTCCTTTGCTGTTTAAATGTTAGCAAACAAAATGGAGAAGGTCCAGTTACTGCATTAATAATGTCAAGGGATCCTAGAACTTTAGTACCATTTACCACTGTAATTCAGATGTCATTAAGGAAATTGACAATCAGTCATTCCAGTATCTGACAGACTAATCCTCTCTCTATTAAAGATAGAGATGGGTTTTATCTGGTACTTATGTTATTTAATCTCATGTCCCATCTTCAGCCACTAACACAAAAGGAACAATGTAGCAACTAGTGAAAAGTCATTGAACTTGTATGTTAAATGGCAAAATTAGAGGTTGCTTGGGGGAATGATTTAGCTTCCTTTTGTAATCTGAATTTTATTCTAGCTGGAGGAGGCTGAAGGACAAGATGATGTGAACAGATACTCTCCTGAACCTGAAAGTCCAGAGGACTCGGAAAGTGACTCTGAGTCAGAGCAAGAGGAATCTGCAGAAGAACTGCAATCTGCTGAAAAAGACAGTGAAGCTGATGATCCAGAAAGCAAGAAAGATGTGAAAAGCAATTATAAAATGATGTTTGTTAAATCTAGTGGCTCATAACTTCAGGTCTAATAAGTCTTTGTATTTAAAGTACAGTAAGCCTTTTTGTTAGTGCAAAGTGGAGGACTGCTTACAGCACAGATTTTTGTATTATGATTTTAAAAAAGCCCTTTTAGATGAAAGAAAAAAATAGTGCTTGCTTTCAGATGCCATGGATGACATTTTTATGGGCATGAGTGTAATTTTTTTTGGGGTAAAGTATAAACAGATGCATTGGATGAAAATAAATGTAATTCCCAACCTCCTTTTACAATATTCTCTGAACCCACTCTCCTTCCATTGTAGTTGTCAAACCTCTGACACTACTTTCTTTGATTAGTGTCCTTGTGTCTTGAGTGTTTGTTGTTTGTTTGAGAAATAAGGTTTCATTGGAGTTGCCTGTTGCTGTATTAATTATGATACAGTAGCAATGATGACAGTATTCTGTGGTGTTATACAGCTTCAACTATTGGTTCTGTTTGGTAATACCAGCAGTACAGTCTGACATAATTGCCAGAGAACAGGTTTATTCATTTAGGTCCTGATTCTGTAATGAGTTTCTGTGGCAGAGTCCTACTGCTGTCTGTGGCACTCCATCAGTGTAGGGGGCTCCTACATCATACCAGGATGCAGAAGAGGGCCTTTAGGGTACATCTACACAGAGATTGGAAAAAAAACTTTTGGTGGCCAAGGTGAGCTGACGTGGGCTTGTGGGGTTCAGGCTGGAGCCTAAGCACTGGTAGCCTGTGAGGGAGAAGGGTCTGACAGCATGGGCTCCAGTCTGAGTGCACATGTCTACACAGTGATACCCTGCAGCCTGAGCCCAGGTTAGCTGACTTGGGCCAGCCACGGCCATGCCACAGGTTTTTCATCCCTGTATAGATGTACTTTTAGTTACGTCTCTAGGCCTGTTTTTAACAGCTATAGTACAAGAGGGATACATTCTGCAACTAGCTTGATGTTCCTGGGTGTAGATATCCCTTTTGAAATGAAGGACTTTGATCCTTAAACTGCTTGAGTTGCAGTGTGCATGAGAGCTACGTAAAAGCAGGGTTTGGGGAGGGAGGTTGTTCTCGTATTAACATATTAGTTTTAATAATTTCTCTCTACAGAAGTGAGATTTGCAGGAGATAAAGAACTGAACCAGGAAATGAGCTGATGTGAAAGGAAGAGATACTTTGCTATGGAAAATGACAGGTGCCTCAATTTAGTTACCTTTTTTTTAAAGAGGGGGATGCAACCTAAAGGGATATGCAGGCAAAGTTGTGGTATGCAGTCCCCCCTGACTTGAGTGCCGCTGATCAAACTGAGGTGAAGAGAGTTAGTCACAATCACGAGTGAAAGGTATGCCACCTCTTACTTTCCTTGCACCAAATCCTCTAGTCCAGGGGTCGGCAACGTTCGGCACGCGGCTCGCCAGGGTAAGCACCCTGACGGGCCGGGCCAGTTTATTTACCTG
>NW_020676707.1:0-2059 GCF_002925995.2 Terrapene triunguis
GCTTGGTGCCTGGAGCCGGCCCTGGGTTCAATCTAGCAACCAGTAAAGGAGATTTCCATTTTTCAAGAGAACAGACAGGATGCTGTTCTTTTGTTTTATTGCTTATTTTACCATACATGTGGGATCTCTGCTTTACTGAGATTTAAGTAGTCAAGAACCCTGCCCTGTGGAGTTTACAATCTACATAGACTGTATTCTTTTGCTTTCACTTTCACTTTGAGTTCTGTATGCCTGAAGTAGATTATGTAGCCGGTTCAATCAGATGTGTAAATGCAGCCTAAACCATTATCTGAGCATCCTGAGTCCTATGTGACTTATTCTGGGGTCAACAAGGTACAACAGTGAATATTCCTAACCTTTTAGACCTCCCAGACAGGACATATTTTTTTCCCTTTTGTAACAATCCTATAGAATACTATGCCAGGGATCAAATTTTCTATTGAATTCTATAGGGTGGTCTAAAAAACAAACAAACTGCAGATGTTATCTATTTCCATTAAATTCTGCAGATTTTTTTTCCATAGGGGTTTATAGAAATCAGTTGTCTCATGAATGATTTGTAAATAATTAATGGAATATGTGTACGTTTTACTCTATTTGACCAGCTATAGGATAAAGCACATTGTTTTCTATGTGGATGGAAGATTGGTAGGTATTTGGAAACTCATTGGTTTGTTCAATTAACAATGATTTATTTATAAATCATACTGATTTGCAGGCAGCGGTTAGTACATACAGAACTGGTTTATATGCAAAATTGATAAGTACGTTTAATATATTGGTTTGCAAGTGCTAGATTTATTTTGTCTGAAAAATTTAGTGGCTCGTAGGAACGACGTATTGATTTTTATGTGTGATATAGTTTTATGTTTGCAGACAGAGCAGGGGCTACTTGCATTGCTAGTTAAGAGTCTATCAACCTTTTCATCTCGATCTCTGATTTGAGGGATTTATAGGTAAGGTCATTAAAAATGACTTTGGCCTGAGCATTCTTCTAAGATGTCTCATTTAGGAGCTCCTCTAAACCTGTTCAGAAAATAGTTTGGCTATTGTTAAAAGTAGCAGACGTTGAAAATAAAGAGCCATTAGTGCTGTCAGGAGATTTATTTCTGTCTATAACTGCTGCAATTCATTTTTTTCCAAAGAAAGAAACATCTGAATCAGAAGGCATAATGAAAAGTCCTGACAAAGTGGTAGGTCTTTTTTAAACAAGTACAATGCAGCTCTTCCAGAGCCCAATCCAATGCTAACTGAAGTCAACAGGAGTCTTTCCACTGACTTCAGTGGACTCTGGCTGGGCCTCCGACACCCTGATTCAGCAAAGCATTGAATTATGTTCCAAAATCCATCCTCATTCCTCAAAGCACTTAAGCACATTAAAGGCAATGGATCTGAAGCATGTGATTAAAGTTATACATGTGTTTAAGTGCTTTGCTGAATGAGGATGCTTTATTGAATCAGGGCCCTAGAGAGCAGTTTGGTGCCTCATGGCAAACTATGAAAAACCTATTTGGAAGCAATTCTTGTTGCTATTGCATCTAGGACCTTAATTAACTCAGTCGTTCTTGCACTTCTCCCCCACCCCAGTAATCACTCTATTGACCAGTAAAATAATTTCCAGTTAGCTCGGAAAGGCTTTGCCAGTTCCCACATATCCCCTGTGTGCAATAAGGTAGGACAGTATCCTGTCCCTTCCTTCCGTAGCTTGAAGAGATACTTGCCAGAGGAAGGGAAGCAGTGTAAAAGACAGGGAGCTGCAGGAAGAGGCCAAAATTGTTGGGAAAAGTCACAATTCTGGAGATTTTGTTAACATTTGCCATTATGCATCTGTATGACTTCTTTTTTTCCCCCTAAAAAAACGTTTTTCATGACAAACTCACTGTCCTTTCAGTAAACAAAGATCTGGTATGAACAGAAGCAGAATTGATTCTAAATAATGCTAGTTGGATCCAAGTTAGGCTTAAGCTAGGAGTGAAAATTGAAACAGATATAGGATTCAGGTTTGGCAAATGGACAGTGTTTATTGCATATGTTTAATGTGCCAGTTCCCTGAAATAAA
>NW_020676708.1:0-4876 GCF_002925995.2 Terrapene triunguis
GGGGGGAGGGCGGCGAGCCCTGCTGTGGCCCCGGTCTCCCCGGCGGCCGCCGCGCCGCGCCGCCCCCCTCCAGGTGCCGCCCCAAGCACCAGCTTGCGTGCCTGGTGCCTGGAGCCGGCCCTGCATGGCCCCAGCTTTCAGAAGGGGGTGCAAGACAGAGGATCTGTACCCCGATAGTGTGCCTAGAGAGCCCAGTCAAAGCAGTGCCTGGATCTGTTCAGACTCAAAAGGCTTAAACCACATGGGGCCCAGTGAGGTGGGCCCCAAACACAGCAGCTTGATGAGTATCAAGCCAGGGAGAGCTCTACTAGCACTGTGTGTATGCTACTTACTGATTCAGGGCCTTGATAAAGTGGATGAGAAAAGAGTAGTGATGGGAATAAGAAATATCAGCCAGTAGCTGAGTCTTAATTTCAGCTTCTGGCTACAAATTTCTCTGCCTCTGTGCTCTCTGTGCAAGCTGCTTTTTGAAGTCCCCAAATTGGCAAGTATATCAGTGGCTTTTGTCAACTGTAGGGGACACAGGTAAGGCTACTGTATACTTCATTCTTGCCCTGGAGAATCAGTATGAGGCCGGTAGTATTCATGACACTGCACTAGTGGACAGAGGTAAGTGCATATGATGTTCAGAGGGGCTTCCTAGGACAAAGTTCAAGGGTGGTAACATCAGGCAGCTCTGGGTTGGTTTGTGCAGAGTAGAAGAAATGGTCAAGTATAGACTAGGTGTAGCCATCTAGTGCAGTGGTCTCCAAAGTGGGGGGTGCGGAAGACGATCCAGTGGGGGGCGCAGCAGGAGGAGCACCACCGGAGAAAAAAAGAAAAAAAAAGGGCGGCCGGAGGAGCGCCGCCCTAAGATTGGCTGGAATGCCACCCCTTACAGTGTGCCGCCCCAGGCACGTGCTTCTTATGCTGGTGCCTGGCGCCAGCCCTGCGAGGTCTCCTGAGGGAAGAGTGGGAGTTCCACGACGCGGAGGGGTTGACAGTGGCACCCTCACTCGTTCGTTCGCTTTCAGCGTATTGCGACGTATTGCAGTTTACGTGTGCCCGGATTTACGGATTTAAGTGGATTTATGGATTATATTATCTAGTTTTAACTAAAGTAACCCTCACAAAAAGGACAAATGGCTTAAAAAGATTCCTGCAAAGAAACCGTGGATTGAAGATAATACTAATAATGCGAGCACAAGCAAACAACAAGAAAATGGCAGAGCTGACAGTTCTCCTACTCCTAGTACGAGGTCTTCGTCAGCCACATTACAAGGTAAAAACAATGACGATCTAATCAGATCTGACAAGAAGTCAGCCAAAAAAATTTGAAATTATCAAGAAGACTATTTGAAATATGGATTTACATCCATTATCATTAACGATGAACCTTGCCCTAAGTGTATATTGTGCCTTGAGATATTAGCTAATGATAGTATGAAGTAATCACGATTAGCAAGACATTTAAAAGCTAAGCATCCATAACATGAAGACAAACCTCTACAATTTTTTCAGCGATGTTTAAAGTCATGCGATACTCAATCCTGTACTTTACAAAATTTCACTAAACTTAATGATAAATGTTTAGAAGCCTCTTTTGAGGTTTCTTACTTAATAGCGAAAGACAAAAAGCCACATACCATTGGGGAAACACTTGTTCTTCCTGCCGCGGTAAAAATGGATGAAAGAATACACGGAAAACAATAAGGCATCAAACTAAAATGCATTCCTTTGTCAGCAAATACTGTTGGAAGACGCATAGAAAACATTGCTAAAGATTTGAAGAAACAAGTATTAGAACAAATTACGCAGCGTGGGAGGTTTGCTATACAGTTGGATGAAAGTACAGATGTTTCTAACATGTCTCAGCTTATGGTGTTTGCTAGATTCTGTTTCAATAATGAAATACACAAAGAACTACTTTTTTGTGAGCCACTAAAGGAAAGATGTACCGGAGAAGATATATTCGCAACATAAATGACTTCTTTAATAAAAACAATGTTTTATGGAAAAACTGTGCAAGTATAACCACTGATGGAGCGGCTGCTTTGACTAGAATAAAGAAAGGATTCCGGGGTAAGGTTACAGAGATAGCACCACACGTGAAATTCATTCACTGCATCATTCATAGGCAAGCTATTGCAGCAAAGATGTTAGAGCCAGAAGTGCACAAAGTGCTACAGGATGTTATCGATGTGGTTAATTTTATAAAAACAAGACCTTTAAATAGTAGAATCTTTACAATACTTTGTAATGAGATGAGGAGTGACCATGAAAATCTTTTGTACCACACAGAGGTTCGCTGGTTATCTCGTGGCAAAGTGCTTAAAGGAGTTGTCGAACTTAAAGATGAGTTATGCATTTTTCTTTTACAAAAAGACAAGTGTTCCAAATTTGCTGACCTTTTCTGTGATGACAAGTGGCTGTCAGTAGTATGCTACCTAGCCGATATTTTCAAAAAAATAAACACACTTAATCTGTTCCTTCAAGGTAAAGGTGACATTTTAACAATGAGTGAGAAAGTAACTGCTTTTCGAAAGAAACTCGTGCTATGGAGAGAGCATTTTGAAAACAGATGTTTGGAAATGTTTCCATCGTTATGTGATTTTGTTGCCGAAAACGATGTAAGTGTGTCACCTATAAAAACTCTCATATCTGCACACTTAAAAAACTTGGAAACAGAATTTTCTAACCTGTTTAAAAATCTTCCAAACGAAGAGTTTCAGTGGGTTTTGAACCCATTTGTTAAAAATATAAAAATGCAACACCTTCCAATTAGTTTGCAAGAACAACTAATTGACATCAGGGCAGATGGAAATTTACTAGCCGAATTTCAACAAAAACCTTTGCATAATTGGTGGATGGGATTGAAAAATGAGTATCATGATTTAGTAAGCGCAGGCAATGGTGCACTTCTTCCATTTGGATCTACGTATCTTTGTGAGGCATCTTTTTCAGCTATAACCGCCATTAAAACCAAGGTGCAAAATAAACTGAACTTAGAACCAGACCTTCGAATCGCTGTATCACAAAGTATTAAACCAAGATTTTCAAAAATAATGACACATATTCAGTCACATTGCTCTCACTAAAAATATTATTATTAATAATAATAATATTCTTTTTAGTGAGAGCAAAAAGGTTTTTTGTACCATTCATAAATAAAATAAAAAAATATTTTAAAAATATTGTTTTTCATCTTTATCTCATCCTTTTTTAATTTCTATTTTTTGTGTATGTTTTATAATTTACACAATATATTAGTACTGTAGTACATGTATATAATTTATACATAAATAAATATACATATATTGGGGGTGCGTGCTCAAAAATTTTTTACTGATAGGGGTGCGCGATCAAAAAAGTTTGGAGACCACTGATATAGTGGTCAGTTAGCCTGCCCTATATGCAACATTTGCCTTAGTGAGAATATGGTCTGAGGGTCTCTCGTACTGTACACATCTCCACAGTGCTCTATATCAGTGTTTCTCAAAGCCGGTCCCTCGGCCCGCGCCGCTTCCCGCAGCCCCCATTGGCCTGGAGCAGCGAACGCGGCCAGTGGGAGCCGCAATCGGCCAAATCTGCGGACGCAGCAGGTAAACATTGTGATCTATGGCATTTCACACCCACTTTGTATGGATGTAAATGACAACACCAGGTTCAAGCCAGTAGAGAATCTGGCCCGTATTCTAGAACTTGGGGCTGTATCACCTCCCCGCCTCCCTTCTTCCAAGTATCTTTCTTTAGTACAGCTCAACACTGGCAGCAAGTTTGTGATTTCACTGTGTGAAATTCTCTTCTTTCTGCATGTCATGGCATTTCATTTTCGTTGGTGGACCGTTTGAGTGTGTGCCCCCAAGGTTCTGGCAGGCAGTAATAACTTGCTCTTAGTGCTCAGCAGGCTTTTTGTGATGTTGGATAATGAAATGTTTGGATGTTGTGTGGAGGATTACAGGCTTTGTGTGCTTAACTTTGTGTAACTTCAGCATTTGCCTTCCCTTAAAATTATGAGGGTAGTCTTGGCTTTTTGTAGCTCAGTTACACATTTGTAAATGGAGGCAATGTGGTCTATGGATTACAACGCAACTGTGAATTGGGGTGCTGGATTCTTTGTTTTCTTGTTTATATTTGTTATAATAATTGCATGAGTCCTAAGATTTCTAAGAAGTTAAACCATATTAATTAGATTTAAAAGACAAAGATCATTTAATTATTTTAAAGAAAAAACAGATCTGAGAAGACATTACTCAGTGATAGGATAGTTCTGTTGAACTCATCATATGGGACACACTTATAACAGGACATTCTGGATCTGTGTTCTGTCCATTTATACCAAAAGGATGGAGAATCAACAGTTGTCCTACACGACTGGACCTTGTCATGAACCAACTGTCTAGAATAAAGCAAGAATATTTTCAATAATGTATTTCCTTGTGTGCTTCTCCTACATGTATAAAATTCAACCCTGTGAATTTCTAGTCTTACATTACAGCAGACTGCATATTAATTATGCTCACCGTAATGCTATAAGTCCGCCTTCTTTGCTATAAAAGTTCTGCATATTTTTAAAAAAGTAGATAAGCAAAATTGAGTGAATTTTATTTTTTGGAAGGGGATGGATGGTGGAAGATGTAAATAATGAGGAAAAAAACAGAAATGAACTCAAGCTGCATATTGTGGGGTATCCATATCTGGGGTTGTTGACATGTCAATGGAATGTTGTACAGACAAGGTAGGAGGCAGAGGTAAGGCTGTACATACAACTTCTCTGCCACTCCACTCCTTAGAGTAGGGGTTGAATTCTGATTCAGTGTTGTATCAAATCTGCACTTCAAAACCAAACATTTTTACCCACTTTAAAGTTCCTGAAAATGGTGCTAATGTAGACAGG
>NW_020676709.1:0-2550 GCF_002925995.2 Terrapene triunguis
TGATTGTTGCTTTAGTTCTGTAAATGTCTTTGCTTTGTAAAGTGTTTGGGATACAGCTTGTTTTAATGACTATGGGTATATCTACACTTCAATCTGAGATGTGACTGCAGCACGGGTAAACATATCTGAGCTAACTTTGATCTAGCTAGCTCGAATAACAATAGCAGTGAAGTCGTGGGCACATGGACTGTATAAGCCTGCTCAGGACCCTGGTCGGAGGCTTGCCTGAAATTGTATTGTATTGCCTTTTTTCACCATCTGGCAATGAAATGATCCTCTTATCACAAGTGAGTTTCTTTCTGATTTCCCCAATGCATGCAGTCCATTACTTTGTGAATAATCCTAACACAGAATGATCAGACGTTATTCATTCCAATTTTATTTTATAAAGGACCTTTTTGCGAACTTTTAGTTAGATGGAGAAATACCTGTGGATCGTAGATTTCGCAGGATATGCTGACAAACTGATGTTTATCAATTTGACTGTCCATTACAGAGCCTTTGCAGAGACCAGTGTGCTGGAAAAAGAAATGGCTAATTAGGACAAGTGAGATCAAACCACATTGCATCACTACTATTTAGATTTTAAGATTGTAAAATAGGAGATGATGAAAGTCCAAACAGATTTAGCTCCACAAATACATTTGCATAGATGTATAGTTAGTGCAAACTTTTGATTTTTGTGCTGGCAAAGTTACCTAGGAGGACAGATTTCCCAGATTAATTTTTTTATCTCTGAGTAGGATTAGATGACATGACGGTAAAAATGCTGACAGCTGCCTGTACACCATCTGCACTAACGCTGTTGTTATTACCAGTGTGGAAATGCTTTGGTGATAGGGGACATTTTCAGAAAATGCCATTAGAGGCCAGGCCTATAAAAGAGTATTAGATTACAGTTCTCAGAGAAAGAAATCTCTCTTCACACTGATCAAGGAAACCTTGGTAGAATACTGATAGTAGCAACTGTGGGCTTGTCTACATGGTGCCAGAGTCCCGACTACAGGGGTCTGAATTGTAGAGAGTTCTAACGTGCTGCTCTTTAACTTCCTCATGTGGATCCTGCTGGTGTGAACTCAAAGGTACATAGTGCATGTGAATGTAGTCCTGTTTGGAATGAGACTACATCAGTGCAAACTAGCTGCCTTTTAGTTCACGCCAGCAGGCAATGAGATCACAACACATTAGAACTCTCTACAATTTGCACCCCTGTAGTCTGAACTGCAATGCCATGTAGACAAGCCCTAGATTTACACATGCTGGTAGGTAGCACAGTTCTAGGCCAAGGTTAAGAGAACAGAATCGATTGGCTAATGTGCTAATTTAACCTTTCAGATGTCTTCAAGTTCCTTCCTCTAATTTCTAAAGGTTTTCTATATTTGACTTCTTGAGCACACTGTACATATATTTGTGTGTATTCTTTATAATTCATTATTTGTGGCTGTTTGTACTGAAGAAGCCCTTGAGAACTAATAACTTTTGCAAAGCACTAGCTACTCTGCTCATTCTGTACTGTATTTTTCTGTGCCATTCATGTTCATACACTTCTGGACAGTTATCCAGAATTTTATCTGGGATACTTGTCTTAAACGGTAAACAATTTGAGCAGAAACTGTTTTCAGTTCTGTGTTTGTCCAGCCCCTAGCACAATGGGATCCTAATCCATGACTGGAGCTCTGAGGTACTACATTAATATAAATAATAAATAATAATCATATATAGGGCTTGATCCAAAGTCCAGTGAAGTCAATGAAAAGATTCCCATTGACTTCCGTGGGCTTTGGATCATGTTCATAAAGAAGAAAAACAGAAGAAGATATGCAAAATGCTTAATGCAAAAATCATAATATCCACAAAGTTATGTATTTTTGCAAACAGAATTACTTACAGCCAATTCAGGTGAGAGGGGCTTGCACTTGGAGATATTAGCAATGGATTCACTTTTGGAGCAGGATGTCTCCTGAATTGTAAATTCTACAAAGTGTGAAGGACCAACGACCCACTGTCAAAGTTTTATATGAGAAGAGAGAGAGAGCATTGACTGTTATTTTTAGCCTTTGCAAATTTACCAGCAAGAGGAAAAGAAATTCATAATCCCAATCCTGCACCTTTTGCATTGACTGCAAAACTCCCATGAACAACAGAGGGAGTAGGGTTAGACTTCTGAGTTTGTTAGCTGTATTGCAGGAGAATATATTTTTCCATATTCGCCGAATGCTGCCCTACAACCTGATCCTTACCTTTTATACAGAATTCCCACTGAAGTATCACTCTAGCTCATGCATCAGTCAAAGCTGAAACTAGATTAAAATGCTTTTTTCTTTTAAATACTATTAATAATTGATATTTACACAGAGACTTTCATCCAAAGATCCTCATTTTGGCTCAACCAACATTTTATCTATAGGTATCACTTGACCCTGTCCTGAAATGCAGCCACTTCTGGGTTGGAAAATGGAAAAATGTAAACAGCACACAGTGTGGCCTGCAATCTGCACAAAGTCAGACTAAGATGATCATGATGGTTCCTTCTGACCTTAAAGTCTATGA
>NW_020676710.1:0-2383 GCF_002925995.2 Terrapene triunguis
AGCCCACGAAAGCTTATGCTCTAATAAATTTGTTAGTCTCTAAGGTGCCACAAGTACTCCTGTTCTTTTTCCTTGGGATAGTAACTGAGCCAAAGATTGACGGTACATCCTGTGCAACCCCCCTAAGCCAGCGCAGAATCTACTTCCTGGCAGCTGTATCATTTGCTGCTGGGCTCAGACCTGGGGCCTGTTCTAAGGACGCACCGTGGGAGTACTTTTTGGAGTCACCACCTGTAGGTAGCATGTTTCTCGCTGCCCTATGTGCCAGTCGCCCATGAGCCCTTGCCCTGGCAGCAGTTCTGCGCTCCCATTGGCTGGCGGTGATGTCATGGGGCAGACTGGTAGGCGTACGATTTACGGCTCCGAAACAAAAGCCGGGATTGGAGGAGCGGGAGAATCCAAGCATCTCTCCTGGAGCTGCTGCCTTGGACGGAGGGACCCGCACCCCTCTGCCCAGCGCCAGGCTGCCCTCAGCACAAAGGAGGGCTGGGGAAAGCCTCAACCGTGATGAGGAGAGGAGAGAGCCCAGACCCGCTCCCTAGGCAGGGCAGAGCCTGCTGGGCCATGAGTCATTCTGCCACTCAGGCTGCTGCAGGGAGGGTGGGGAGAACGGAACAAGCAGCACGAGGGTGTGAATGCATGAGGGAGGCCGATTAACCACAGCCTAGAGGGCGAATGCTCCCAGCCAGTCCTTGAGCCGCAGTGCTGGGGGCAGAGGGAGCGAAGGGGGAAGCCTGGAGGGGTGGGATTGGGAGATCCAGGTAGTGCGGGGAGGAAGGACGATCCAGGGGTTCAGCCTCAGGAGAACTGGGCTCAATTCCACGCTCTGCCACTGACTCCCGGTGTGGTCTTGGTCAAGTCACATAGTTTCTCTGTGCCTCGGGACCCAGCTGTACAAGATGAGTAATAGCCCAGGGCTGGGTTAGAAAAGCAGCTCCCATAGCTAAGGCTAGCAAGGCTGCTGAGATGCCCCAGCCCCTGGCGTGGCCAGCTCACCGGGGGCTGGCTCGGTTATTCACACACCCAGAGCTATTTGGGTTCCTTTTGTCACCCTTTGACTTTCCCATCACGTGGCCTTCCCAGGCCCTTCTGGCCATTTTCCTTCCCCAACATGGATTCTGCGGGTTTGTTTCAATCTCCCTCCGGAGAGCCTCCCGCAGGCGGCTCTCTCCTCTCCTCGCCCCGCCCAGCCGGGTGGGCGCGATCTCGTAGCCTCCTCTCTGTCCACAAGCTGCAGGCTGAGCCCCGAGCCAGCCCCCGTCCCTGCGCCCCGGACGCAGCCTCACAGCTTTCGGAAGCCATGAGCCGCCGGGTCTGAGGACGGGGACGAGAACGAGGAGAAGGTAGAAAGTGTCACCTCCCAAGCCAGCTGCCCTCAGCCTCCAGCCACGCACAATGACAGTCCCCAGACCCCCCCATCTCAAGGGGCTGTGGGTGCTGTTCAGAGGAGGTGGCGAGCAGCGCCCTGGCAAACACAACCCGATCAACAGGAAATGAAGTGGCGCTAATTAAAAGAGATGGATGCCGCCGGCTTTTATCTGCTGTTCAGCCAGGACCAAAGGGGCGCTCGATAGAGAGGCCGTTCCAGAGAAAGTGCCAGGAAGCCGCATGTTCGCAGAGCCCCAGGAAACCCCCCGAGGCCTCTCTCCAGGGCAGAAAACCAACATATTCCTCGCAGCCCGAAAGTGGAACCGCCCCGAGGTCTCCAGCCTCGTGCTCGGCTGTTCAGCCGCACCTGCCCCATGGGCTCCGAGGGGCACGGGGAAGTGGGGCGTAGCCAGAGATCCCTGGGCAGCCGCGGACTCGCTGCAGAGCCGAAAGTATCACAATGGCAAATTGGGTTTAGTCTGTCCGCCCCCCTACCCACCAGCGGCTGCTAGACCCGCCGCGCTGACCCCGCCAGGGGGGAAGGGACAATTTCAGTTTAAAGCATTTATCAGATTAAACCAATTTGGGTTTGTGTCCTGTGGTAACGGGGGTTAATTTGGTTTTGGTTTTTAATTAAGAGTTCGCTGCCTGGGGGAGTGGAGGATCTATGCCCCTCAACCCTGACCCGCAGCCCCCGCTACCCCAGGCCTGCCCCCCCCAGGTCTGCCGGTGCCCCTCAACCCTGACCCACAGCCCACACTATCCCAGCCCAGGGCTCCCCTCCCCAGCTCTGCCCGTGCCCCTCACTCCCGACCCACAGCCCCCTGCTACCCGAGGCCTGCCCCCCCCAGCTCTGCCAGTGCCCCTCAATCCTGACCCACAGCCCTCACTATCCCAGCCCTGCCCCCCCAGCTCTGCCAGTGCCCCTCAACCCTGACCCACAGCCCTCACTATCCCAGCCCTGCCCACCCAGCTCTGCCAGTGCCCCTCAACCCCGACCCACAGCCCTCACTAT
>NW_020676711.1:0-2244 GCF_002925995.2 Terrapene triunguis
GCCGGAGCGCCGCGCCGCCCCCCTCCAGGTGCCGCCCCAAGCACCAGCTTGGTTGCCTGGTGCCTGGAGCCGGCCCTGTATAAAGATCTAATCTGGGTTTGAATTGTGCTGAGTTCTGGGCCTCAACGACCCCTCGTGGCAGCAAGTTCTCCAGGTTCAGTGGGTTGAAAAGTGTTTCCTTTGGTCAGTTCTAAACGAGCTGGCGTTCAGTTTCCATTGGCCGGCCCCATGTTCTTGTGCCAGGAGGCAGGTATACTTCATCTGCCATCTCTAAACCAGTCACTATTTTGCATACATCTAGAGCAGTGTTTTTCAACCCAGGGGTCATGACCCCCTGGGGGGCAGGGGTGTCACACAGCGCTGCCAATTTCATTACAGTCTGAAGCTCCCCCATGCCTGGCACATCCAGACCCTTCATGGTCAAGTTTTCTCTGGCAGCCTCTGACCACGCGCACACACTGAGGCAGCTCAGCGTTGCTACCTTTGATACATTGGCTACAGAAGGAAGAGTAAGCGATGGAACGGGATCACCAACAGTTTTTACTTCAGGTATGGGGTCACCGGCTCAGAAGGCTGTGAAACACCAGGGGAGAGCGTCCCTGTTCTCTGAACTACAGTGTCCCCGTCATGTCACCTCTCAGTGGGCAGCCTCTCCCCATTGCTGGATCCTTTCTGAGGTTACCAGAACTGAAAACACATTCCAGCTGACGCATTAGTACTCATTTACACAGAGGCATCCTAGTCCTTGCAGCATTATTATTATTCACTATTGTCTCCTAGCCCACTCCTTATGCACCTTACCATTCGGTTTGCTTTTTCTGATAGACGTCTCAGGGCTGTCCACAGTGACGTACATGGTTTTTCCCTGAGCTATCACAGTTCATTTAGAACCCAGCAACAGGTGTGATTCATCCAAATAATTCCCCCCAGTGTGCATTAATTCATTCAAGCTGAAGGGCAACAAATTTAACTGCTAATAAATACACTGTTAATCTGTGGAACTTGCTGATGCAGGATATTACAGAGGAAAGTAGCTTAGGAAGATTCCACCAAGGGTTAGACATTTATCTGAATAAGAATAGCATCTGCAGTGACACCAGCTGGGACAAAGACTACCCCAAGGGCCACTGATCCTGATGCTTCAGGAAATAGAGTGATCACCAGCTGGAGTAGGCGAGTGAAGAAATCTATATCCCAGGATAATGCTGTGCATTTATGCATGGGCCTGGGTGTGGGAGGGACAATTTCTTTTCTTACAAAAGCACCATCCCCCATTGGCCTCTAGAGAAGAGCAGGTAATGGTCTGGACCCTCAATCCCTCCTGCAGTCAGACACCGGACACGACAGGCTGTTGGGCCCAGTCTGGTATAACATTCCCCATACCCCTATGGCAACATAGGAAAGAGCCCGACTACCCCAGAATTGGCTTGTTTTTATGGCCCTTTCACTTATTTCTCTCTGTTTGAGCTCTTCCGTGTCACAGCCCGTACCCAACCGACTCCGCAACAGAGCAGAGGGATTGGCAGCAGCGCACGGACTGGGGGAACTCACAGAGGGGCGAGAGAGGATGACACCTGGAACTTTGGTGGCAGTTTGTAAGAGCTCCCATTTCCCCCAGCACTTCACCCCAAGATAGAGAATAGAGAAAGGCTGCAGTAACCATCATTAAAGGCAGAGAGTAGCTGCAAGCTAACCACGCCCCCCCCAGCATGTACCAATCCTCTCCCCTACCCCCACCTCGGGCTTCAGGCATCCACTAATGCCCATAAAGGGGATACTGAGGCTTGCTCTGCACACAGTGTTGCACTGGTTTGTCTAATGTGGGATGTTGCACTGATTTAGATAAACCGGTGCAGCCCCGTGTGGACACACTCCCATTGGCTTAGCCTGTTATTAACTGATGTGAGCCAGATTTAACTCAGACAGATTGAAAGCCACATCCAAAGCTTCCCCAGTTTAAATTGTCCCACAGTCAGGGCCGGCTCCAGGGTTTTTGCCGCCCCAAGCAGCACAAACAAAAAGCCGCAATCGCGATCTGCGGCGGCACTTCGGCGGGAGGTCCTTCGCTCGGAGCTGGAGTGAGGGACCGTCCGCCGAATTGCCGCCGAATAGCTGGACGTGCCGCCCCTCTCTGGAGTGGCCGCCCCACACACCTGCTTGGCAAGCTGGTACCTGGAGCCGGCCCTGCCCACGGGCCCGCAGAAGGCAGCAAGAGCCCAGTCCATCTGGGGAGGAAACTCTCCC
>NW_020676712.1:0-2381 GCF_002925995.2 Terrapene triunguis
CATGGACCTGGGCACCCGTGTGTGAGGGACACTAGGGTGACCAGACAGCAAGTGTGAAAAATCAGGACAGGGGGTGGGGGGTAATAGGAGCCTATATATGAAAAAGGCCCAAAAATCATGACTGTCCCTATAAAATCAGGACATCTGTTTCACCCTACGGGACGCGCACAGGTGTTTTCATGGGGGAGGACATGAGCCCACACCCACTTGTATATGGCTTCCTGTCTCCCCTGCTCTTACCCACCAGGTGCCCCTCCCCTCCCCGAGGTGGGCATGGAACCCAGGAGTCCTGGAGGCCTCCCAATCCCCTTGCTAGACATTTGTCATGAAAGTGCTCCCTTCTATTCAGGGTATTTTGGTCTTTGCTTGGGGTCCCCCTAGCTTTACCCATGGGGGAGGGGGGCATTCTACTAGCCCACAAACCACAGGAGGGTGTGCAAATACCTATAACTATCTATCTTACAGAACTGGAAGGGACCTCGAAAGGTCATCAAGTCCAGCCCCCTGCCTTCACTAACAGGACATTTTGCCCCAGATCCCTAAGTGGCCCCCTCAAGGATTGAACTCCCAACCCTGGGTTTAGCAGGCCAATGCTCAAACCACTGAGCTCCCCCTCCCTAATGCCCATGTGTGCACATCTGGTCCTGCGTGAGCTGCCCCATGTGTGGCTGCAACCCATAGGTGTGTCTGCCTGTTTCTCCACATGCAAGCCTGTGTCTGTGCATACATGTGCCCTCGTGCAGACGTGCCCTCGTGCATGTGCTGCTGTGTCCTCTTGCACATGTGCTTTATGGCCCTGCCTGGGGATGCCCTCATGCCTGCGTGTGCCCACGTGTCCTCGGGCATGCCTGGGCATGGTCACGTGCAAGCGTGTGCGTGCTCACATGCCCCCGTGCAGCCTCGTGTGCGTGTCTGCGTGTTCATAAACAAGTGCGCGTGCGCTCACGTGCCCCCGTGCACGCACTTCTGTGCCACTAGACGGCCCAATCTGCCAGGCCCACCCTGCAGCGGCTGGGGGTGAGGAGCAGGACTCAGCAGGGCTTTTCCAGCTTGGATTGACCCTCTGGCGGGCTGGGTCCATTCTGCGCCCCCAGTTCTGCCCCCCGGCTCCAGCCAATCAGGTCGGCCGGAGTGCCCGGGGACCCCTCTGCTTAGGAAGCCCAGTGTCAGGGGAAATGGAGCTGGGGGGGTTCCGAATGAAACATGCAAACATGGGGAGGTATAAATAGGCCCCGACGCATGTCTCCAGCCTTATTTTTAGCCCATTGCTTGTGGCCTCTTTACTGTCACAGAACCGCAGAGGTTGGGGAATCCGCTGGATTCCCCCCACCCCAATGTATCGCCTGTCCCCAAACCCTGAGCTCACAGAGCAGTCTGCCAAAGTCACACGGGGAGCTGGTGGCAGTGGTAGGAATAGAACCCAGGCGTCCTGACTCCCAGCCCCCCAGGTCTAACCACTAGACTCTACTCCCCTCCCAGAGCTGGGAATAGAACCCAGGAGTCCTGACTCCCCATCCCCTTACTCCAAGCCCTGGATTACCTAATTTCCAGCCTGTCGTGATTGCACGTGCCTGGGAATGCCTCACCGAACAAGTGCCCAAGATGTGCCTTCACATCCGCCCCCGCCCCGCTGCCCGTCTCCTTCTCCGCCTCTCACATGAGCGGCTGGGACGTGCAAGTGAGCCGGACCGGCATGTGGAATGTAAACAGAACAAGCCGAAAATAACTGGGCCCGATCCGTGCCCTGATAACGAGGGACACGTGGCAAAGCCAGAGAGGCCAGCGTGGGGCTGTTGGTTCCGGTCACCTGGGCCATGGACCCCTGCCCCACCACAAGGGCCCGGTGGGGTGTGGGAAGAGCACAGAGGGCTGTTATCCAACCCCCGTTTCGGACACTGGTGCTTGAGGCCCGGTGGAATCCAGATCCAAACCAAACCCAGTTCTGGAGTTCTGGGCAAGGGGCAGTATGGGTCAGTGGTTAGGGCACAGGACTGTCTCAGGACCATTAGCTAGAGGAGGGGCGTCTGGGAGGCAGGACTCCTGGGTTCTATTCCCAGCTCTGGCAGGGGACCGCGGTCTGGTGATTAGAGTGCAGTTTGGGGGTGGGGGGTGTGACGAAGTGGGGGGGTTTCTTGTTTTCTGTGGAGTTTCAATGGTTTGCATGCGTGACAGGGCGGGTCTGCGAGTCAGGACTCCTGGGTTCTCTTCCTGGGCCAAGTCCCCGCCCCACTTTGTGCCTCAGTTTCCCTTGGTGGAAGTGGGGATTCTGGCACTTTGTAGAGCTGGGTTTTGCGTGGTGGTGGAGACCTCCCCTGTGACGCTGGGAACATTTGGGTTGGCCAGGGGCCAGGTGTGTAAGAGGTGGCATCAGCTCAGGTACA
>NW_020676713.1:0-8599 GCF_002925995.2 Terrapene triunguis
CTTATGTTCTCATGTTCTAAAGTTTCTAGAAATAAAATGCTGTTCTCATGCCAAACAACTGCCCTTACCCTGACCATGGAACTAGTGGAGCAAGGTGAAAGGCTTATTTTCCTTGGGCAGCCAGTACTGCAAATACAGGCACTCATTTTCCTCAGCAACAATCTTTGGAAAAGGGCTGCTTCCAAAATATCTAAGGAAACCTCCCCACAGCCTTCATCCCTGATGCAGAAGAAAGCCGGGCACCTGTGCTTCTACCGCATTAGAAAATCTTCTGTAGTACAGCTGACACTCCGAAAAACCATGCGGCACAAAGTCTCCCTCCGCCCACAAAGGGCTTTGTCACATTCTTCCCCTCAAACCAGCTTCCCACTCTAGCAGGGCTACAGTTCTTTGAACTTCAAGTCGGCTAGCCGGTGTTAGGATAGTTAATGCTAACAGAATCTGTGAAATGTATACAAAGCCTCATGCTTCAGGGGTTAAACTGATCTCTAACTAGGGATTAGGATGAGACCTTCATGGGGGAACAGTTTATCCCACATCTGCCTACTGCAGAGTTTTTCACACCTTCCTCTAAAGCCTCTGGTAATGACCACCTGTTGGACACAGGGCACTGGACGAGGTGGACCATGTGTCTGATCCATTTTGGTCCCTTCTGGCCTTGGAATCTATGAAACATAAGAATTGCCACGGTGATGATCTCATCCAACCTCCTGCATAAGGCAGGCCATAGCACATCCCTCAAAACTCTAGAGCAGATCTTTTAGAACTTGGATTTAAAAGTTCAGTGATGAAAAATCCACTATGACCCTTAGTAAATTGTTTCACTGGTTAGTTCCCCTCACTGTCAGTCTGCATTTGTCTAGTTTCAACTCCCAGCCACTGGGTTGTGTTAGACCTTTCTCTGCTAGATTGAAGAGCACAGTATCAAATATTTGTCCCCGTGTCATAGACTGCTTGGTTGCATCAGGCACAATCTAGTCCTAAATGTGACATAATGTATTGCACTTTAATGCATGGTCTCTGGTTATGATGTCAGCTCCCCTTTGCTCCTTTGAATCCTGGTGAAAGGTTGTAAGTGCAGTGGTTACAAACTGATAAAGTAAATTTAGAAACAAAAAGGGTCAGGGTGCTCCTCAAGGGACAGAGTTTGGGATAGGTGGTCCCACTGCCAGGGCCAGCTTTAGGCACTGCAGGGCCCGATTCGAATACCCAGCGGTGGTCTGGGTCTTCGGCGGCACTTTGGCGGCGGGGGAGTCCTTCACTCGCTCCTGGTCTTCCGCGGATCCCCCGCTGCTGAAGTGCCGCCGAAGACCCAGACCGCCGCCGGGTAAGTACAAAAAATTAAAAAGGCACTCTTCTTTAGGGCGTGGGGCCCTCTTAGGCCCAGGGCCTGATTTAGGGGAATCGGTGGAATCGGCCTAAAGCCGGCCCTGCCCACTGCAGTCACTAGGACGCTCGTAGAGTAAGGTGCCACTTAATATGGTTAAGAGTATCTGAATCTGGCCCTAAACATGCCCTATGTTCATTTTTTCCCCCCTCCACGGTGCTTCATCCATCACTGCTGGATTTAACCCCTCTACTCTCCAGTTGGGTGTAAGGTACATACGCCTCATCACATTCAAATATGCTATCGGTTAGCATCATCCTATTACAAATCATGAAACGATGAGAACCACTGTCATAATGCCTGTGCACACAGAGGCTGAATTAAGGTTGTACAGGTAACATTAAATCTGGTACTTCCAAACCACCGACGAGATCACCTCTCTCTCCATGCCAACCCGCCACAGCAGAGGTGTTCAAGCAGGATGCTCCTTGCTATAAAAGAGATGGGGTAGCTGGCCTGGCATTCTCTGTGATGTCTCTGAAATTCTGGAACCTGCTCCCACATCGCAGGCCAACATAGCCCAAACCTGGTGACTTTTGAGATACGCTGTGGATACAATTCCTGTATGATGAAGCAGGAGGTGTCTGGCTGGCTGACCAAGTCCCTGTGGAACTGATTGTAAAGCTCCTGAGATTTGCTTTAATTGTATAAGAGTATAGTTAAGTGTGGTACAGCGCTTAAATGGGATGCTAGTTTGGGATGTTCTTCTAAAAGATATGCTCTAGGAAGTCTTGCGGGGAATATCTCTGGCCATAGGTGCTGACTTCCTCTTTACCCCCGGGGGGTGCTCAATCCCCCCTCTGCCCCCGCCCCCACTCCACTCCTTCCCTCATGCCCCCACTTCACCCTTTCCCCCGAGGCTCCACCCTACCCTACCCCTTGCCACCCCTGCCTTGCCCCTGCCCTGCCTCTTTCCACCCCCTCGCCCGAGCACGCCCCGTCCCCACTCCTCCTCCTCTCTCCTAGTGCCTCCTGCACGCCACGGAACAGCTGATCGCCACGGAACAGCTGATCGCGGCGGTACAGAGGCGCTGGGAGGGAGGGCGAGGGGTTGATTAGTGTGGCCATTGGCAGGCGAGAGGCGCTGGCTTGAGGGGGGGAACCTTGGCTGCTGGTGGGTGCTAAGCACCTGCTAATTTTTTTCCGTGGGTGCTCTGTGTTATACAGGATGTCAGACTAGATGATCACAATGATCCCTTCTGGTCTTAGAATCAATGAATCTATAACAGATCCTTTAAAAAAAAAAAACAGGGCTGGCAGATTACACAAGAAGCAGAGACAATGATGCAAACTAATTGCAAATAACTTTCCATTCAGAAAATGTAAAAAAAAATGAAAATGTTGTTCATTTTACATATAAACACATTATTGTACATATAAAGGCAATCCAGTGAATGTACCTGGGATTTTAAATCCATTGCCTTAATTTCAGAAATATAAAGTTGAATAATTACCACCTTATAATAGGTTTAGAACAGCCTAACCTTTCACACACATACTATACACTAAATTTGCCTTGGTAACAGCTATATTAATTAGTAGCTTTCTGCAATCAAATCAGTTATCTGGGTCCTGCATGGAGATACAATGAAGGCTGCATTCATAACCTCCACATAATAAATACCTCACTATATTATTCATGAGGAATGGTATGAACATTTCCATACACAAATTTTAGTTCCAGCAAAAACATCTCCTTTTCACAGTAGGTGATAGAGAAGTCTATCTAGGAATAACCATTAAAATAAGAAAATTCTTTTCCCTACTCTGTCTACAAAAGGAAGGAAGGAAAGAGATTTCTTAATGCATCATCAGTTGTAATCAATTTTTTTCCCAACAGTGTAAACACATATACTGTAATTGTCCTCTAGAATGTTGCTTACTCATGTTTATGCAAGAGGCTGACTTAACAATGTTATAGATTTCATTTCCCTGGAGGATGTGTTACAGCTTGACTGGTATCACCATGGGTACTAATAACAGAAGATTTCCCAGAAGATGCCCTCATCTTAAATGAATGGTCTTTCACATGGTATTGAACATACAGATAATGTATCTGCATCATAGCCAATGAAACTAATCAGATCATCTGAAGTTTACTTTGCTGTTTGTCTAGGTCACTATCCCATGGTTTACAATTATCTCAGTGAAAAGCCATACAGATGTCTAACTTGGCCTCATGGCTTTTTCCTTTGGAATTTCAGTTTGTGAATAACTAATTCTATTAGGAAGTTGTTTCCAGAATCACACGCGTTTCAACGTGTCTCAAAGGAGTCTCTCTCCAGCATTTAGTCAAAACTCAAATGCCCCATCATTGTACAAGATATTCGTGTCATATCAGAGACAAAGAATTATATACAAAGTGGAGGCTGACGTTTCCACAGATGTCTATGGGAGGGGATGCCCACTTCCTGTTAAAACCAACAGGAATGGGAAGTCCAAATATTTTAGGTGGCTTTAAAAATCTCAGCCATAATAGCTTCTTGCAGTTTTATTGGGAACATTTGTCCCCTTACTTTGTGTTGTGTCATAACTCTCATTGTGTCGAGACATATACAGGCCCATAAGCACGTGCTTAACTTTAATCGCAAGTAGTCCTATGGGTCAGGGCCTCTGTATCGCTAATGTAGCAGCATCAGTCTGTAACTAGTAATTCAAAGCCCCATTTGTTTAACTATAAAAATGACCAAAATGCTATTTTTATAGTAGAAACGCTAATGATCTGCTTAGTTAATGTAATGAGAGTACCAAGATTCACAATCTACAGGGCACAAGATGGACCCCTGAATATAACATTAGGCCAGATCTTCAGTTCCCCTCTCCAGCTGCTATGCAACCCGCTGAAGCATAGAGCATTGTGCCTGCTTCACCCATTTTTGGGGGCAAAAGGGGTAGTAATTTGCTGCTGGTCTATGCCACCCCTCCCTGCCCACTTATTGAGGATAGGAGTAACGGATGCACACAGACTGCCTGCCCTCTGAGCCTGAACCTAAGCTCTGTGTAGCCCCCTCGGTGGGTCTAAGTGATGTTCTTTTTTCCCCTTATGCCCCGGCAAGTCACAATTAACTTCCAGACTATCAGACCTTGGGCTCCCTATGCCTCGCTGTATGTACTGTACAGTGTATCTATTCTGTATTGTGCAGTGCTAGGCACACCGAAAGCTCTCAACACCTAAAAAACACAAGGGCCTGAGGCGAGGGGTGGCCTGCGAATAGGCAGGCCAATCCACAATGTTCCCTGTGGGAGGGGTCTGCAAGGAGAAGGGGGTGTCCAGTCCTCCAGCCAGATAAGGGCTATGTAGCCATCAGTCCCAAATGTTAGCCCATAGCTTACATTGTGTCAGCTGACTAACAGAAACATGCTCCTATTTGCATCTCACTCAGAGATCCCATCTCACTGCTGAAACCAGCTTATGCATAATGTTATTGATAATATTTCCAAGGCAAACTTGGCAAAACAAGTTTGCAAAACCTATGTCAGGTCTCCAAAATCATGAATTTTTTTTTTTTAAATCTCCTGATTTTTAAGCCACTCTTTTTCTTTGCTGTCTGGTTTCTCAGCCTTTAGGGTGCATTTGGGTCACATTTTCCAGCTTTTCTTCACAACCATAAGGGCTAGAAATTTACCCCCTCCCCACCTTATGGAATCACTTGTCTCTGGAAGCTGGGGCTTTAAAAAAAACCTGAACTATTACCCTCCCCACCACCCACACGCCTGTTGTCTTGTTATATAACCCCTATCTCCCTAAGATTGGCTTGATTGATTTCTGTCTTCCACTTCAAAACATCTGTAAGTTATTCAGATTCCCCTTGACTGGCATGGTATAAGGCCTTATACACACAGATAAATGTCCTGAACCTGGGTATGAATATACAATAATAATAAAAGTGACTTTTATTTGTACTGTATTTTAATTATGTTTTCATTGTGTTTCTTGCAAAGGCCCGAGGATGGACACTTTCTAAACATAGGCCAAGGGTAAGTCATTGTAGCTCTATTGACATCAATGGAGCCATGCTTTCTTTTTTTTAACAGATGGGGATTTGGCCCCCAAAATATACTCAGATTTAGATACTTGATTACCTGCTTTAAATATCCTATGAATGGGCTGAATTCTGCTCTCCTTACCCATGTTCTTTATTCTGAAACCAGCCTTCAATGGAAAATTTATTTATTTCATAGCAAGAAATAAAATATAAAATAAACTGATGAGAATGCCGAGATTTTGAAGCCTGTTACCTTAGAGAGAGAGGCTAGTTCTGTAGTTAGAGTGCTACCCTGGGGCTCAAGATTAGGTTCAATTCCCTGCTTTACCACATACTGCCTCAGTTTCCCCTTTGTACAATGAGGATAATAGCAGAGCACTTCCCCACTTCACAGGGGGCTTGTAAACCAAATACATTAATGACTATAAAATATTTTGCGGATACAGACTAACACGGCTGCTACTCTGAAACCTGTCATTAATGACTATGTGGTGCTCAGATGCTATGGTAATGGAGATCATATAAGTACCTAAGTTTGATAATGCTGCAACAATAACTTAACATGATTGTCCCTGTGTCTTCTTATCTGTGGGTCAACAAAAATTGTGGCACAGAATATGTGGCAATTCCCTGCATATAACCCTTTATAACAATACTAGATCTACTGACTTAGATATGGCTACTCGTGAGTAAGGTGAGCAAGTCCTAGCCCCCTGGGCCAGATTCTCTGGCCAACTTTATCTAATTTTAAATACGTAATCGTGCTTGTAAGAATATTATGCTTTCCACAAGATTTTGATACCAAAGAATCAGATTTCTATGCTGGGCAAGCATCTCGTGAAATAGAGTGAGCCTATATTGCTTTAAAAGGAGTCACAGCTGGCTTGTTGCCAATTGGATTGAAATCCTTAGCATTGTAGCATCATTAAAGAGAGTTGGCAGAGACTCAAATGATGATGAAAAAAGTATTAGAAGTAGAACTGGAATTTTTCAATGTACAATGGAATCTGGTATATAAAATTTTGCATTCTGAGAGACAACAATTCATGCATTCTCTTATGGAGACCATCTGCCCACTGTGGCATTCATGCATGCTGGATGAAAACTGAATCAAATATCCCTATACATCTGTCATGTTAGGTTGCCTTTTCTACCTTAAAACTGCAAAAAAGTCTAACTTAATAAAAAATACTTTTCCCACTAAGAGATATTTGCTTTTGCTTTTTCATTCTTCAGTATCTTTCATGGGTTTATATAGTGGGGACTGACTTATATAATAGAAATTACTGATAAGTGATGATTTTTTTCTTTCTATCTTAAGAATAGTTGCTATGTTTGTAATTAGTTCAAAGGAATAATAAATATAAAATGAAAAAATATCATTTGTTCAATTGTGTGCTGATTTTATCATATATAAAGTTCAAGAGATCCCTAAAACATACAGCTGCGTATGGTATATTTCTAATACACAACCCCATCTCACTTTCTGATCAGTTTAATTTTTATTCAGATTTTTTGAAACTTCAGCTAATCCTTGGATATCAGATTTTACAAAGCTGCAGCAATAACTCGTATTTTATTTACTACCTAACAAACAAAGCGTTATATTTAATTTTGATTTATGCAGGGCAGAAAAAAGCAGTGGATGGTTAGTTTGTAACAGAAAAAAATCTTTTTGAGCCAACCCTTATGTAGTATTTTACAAATGGGCCCGTTGAAATCATTGGGATTCTATATTTTGAAGTTATTTGTTCTTAACAGAACACTTCGAGGGCCTGGTTTTCAGAGGTTGGAGGCTCAGTGCTGTTTGAAAATCAAGGCTCTCAAGCGGAGTACCCCAAAAATGAGGCACCCAAAAGTCACTAGTAACTTCTGAAAACTTAGGACGAGCTCACTCTTATTCCTGTGTTCTAGACACCCAATTCTGTCCTCTCCAACGAGCTTCATGTTTGTGAAATAGCATGTAGCGTAACGGGGTCCTGGTCCATGACTCGGGATCCTAGACACTATGATTATAAATAAATAAATAAATAAATAGAATGCAGACATAGTGGTCAGTTCCAATTGAGACATTCATGTGCGTTGGGGAAGAATAGATCCCTGACTATATGCTCAAACTCAAAGAGCTCCTAACAGACCAGCTCTGTGAAACTGAAAATACATTTGTGAAGCAAAGAAGGTATTGAGCGCCACTTGCTGGTACAAATCTAAACTGGAGGAAGAATGACTCTATACAAGATGTTTCTTTATAGACGGAACTCTTCTTTGATCAATATTCTAATTGGAATTATGGACTATACCATTGTACTCATGCTATATGTGACACTGTCGCATAACTCACACCAAGAGAGCCACACTGCTAGCATGGGTTACAATAGCATAAACGACATTATTTTATTCTACTTACTAGAGCTGGAAGAATAATGCAAACCTGTGGGCCAGATTCTCAGCTACACCTCAAAAGTATGTAGAGCAATGTAGGAGGGGCTTGAAGTGACCTTTTTACACTCCTCTGATCCCGGAGCCACTTTGTGCAGATCTGGTCTCCTGGCATAAATCACAGCAGCCTGAATGCTCACATTTATTGCTAGCCAGGTGCAAAGAAAGCCATTGTAATGCAGCTTCCCGGGGGGGGGTCATCAGCAGTGGGAACTAGGGTGACCAGACAGCAAATGTGAAAAATCGGGAGACAGGGTGGGCGGGTAATAGGAGCCTATATAAGAAAAAACCCCAAAAATCGGGACTGTCCCTACAAAATTGGGACATCTGGTCACCCTAGTGGGGACTGAACTCGGGATTTCTGGATCTAAAAGCAAAGCCTCTACTGCCTGAACTAAAAAAGCTCAGGGTCAGTTCGCTCACAGGCTATAGCAGAATTGTAAACCGCGATGTATCCAGCCACTAGGAGACAGAGTCACATTGGATATGTGTGGGTTGCAAAAACAAGGCTTGACTTTGCCACACCTCCACACACTAGACATGGGGGTGGATTCTTAGCCCCACTATGGTACCTTTGCATGAAACAAGTCTAGCAGACTCCTCAGGTTTCCCCCAGGGTAGGGGTTGTTGCTGGGGGCGGAAAATGTGTGACCAGAGCACTGATATGCTCTGGTGATCTCCAGCAGCTGGAGTGGCCTCTTGGAGCCATAGGCATCCAGGCACAGTTTCGAGCAGCTCTGAGGCTACTCTAAGTTGCTTAGGGGCCAAACTCCTTCCCCTCCCACTC
>NW_020676714.1:0-4276 GCF_002925995.2 Terrapene triunguis
CAGGCCCTGCGCACTAGGTTTGTTATTGTAGGGTTGCTGATGGGTTCCATGTTTATCATTGCTGGGATTCGGAGGGGCCCAGTTTTACGAAAGGGGTTGCTGGTGGGCTCTGGGTTCTGCAGACTAGGTTTGTTATCCCAGGGTCGCTAGTAGTCCACCCCTCACATTTTAGGGTCACTCATTAATTCTCAGGCTGTGCAGGCCACAGATTAGAGTGGAGGGTCACACTCATGACCGCGAGATGCCCAGGCTGAGTCTGTTATGGCAGAGTTATTCCTAAGCACTGGATCATGTGCATCATAAGAACGGCCATACTGGCTCCAGTCAGTGGTCCATCTAGCCCAGTATCCTGTCTCGGACAGTGCCTGGGGCCAGATGCTTCAGAGAAAATGGACAGAAAAGGGCAATTATCTAGTGATCCATCCCCCGTCATCCAGTCCCAACTTCTGGCAGTCAGGGGTTTAGGAACACCTAAGGGCTGAGGGGTTGCATCCCTGACCAACTTGGCTAATAGCCATCGGCAGACCTATCCTCCATGAATTTATCTAATTCTTTTTTGAACCCAGTTATACTTTTGGCCTTCACAAAATCCCCTGGCAATGAGTTCCACAGGTTGACCATGTTTGACCTGTGAATGCTGAGCCACCTACTAGGTTTGTTTGCCAACCTCCTTATGAGGTGCGCTACTTGCATATTTAATATCAGCACAGGGCTGCATGGACACGAGTGCGTTTCAAACTCTGCACCCACTGCAACATAAACACAACTCCAGCATTTTAATCAGTGTCCAATTCTTAGCAATTGTAGCACATCACACATAGAAAAGGTGTGGCCCATATCAGTTACTCACAACAAACTGCATAGCGTCTGTCAAGGCCCTGATGATGTAGGTAGTTGACAGGGGCATCGTCTTTGAAGTGGATGGACAATCTCCATGAACTGACGTGAGGGCTTTGAGATCAGGGAGGAAAGGTGGAGTAGGAGCCTATGAAACTTCTTCCCTTCATAAGAGGGGGCTTTGCTTAACTTACCCAGCGTGGCAATGGTGGAGGAGTTTCCTCCTCCTGTGAGTCCCACAGCTCCCCGGTGGAGTCCTGGCTACGTGCAGGAGATACGGTCCCATCGCGCCACTTTGACTCAAAGCCCAACCCTGTGACAGAGAAGGGGGAGGCGGGCTGGCAGCACATAGGACACAGTTCTCCCTCTGATGTTCCTGGAAAGGGAGCCTCGCACACTGAGCACCTTTTGGATTTGCTGTGGTGCTTTCGTGGGCGATCTGCCATTCTGAGGGTGCAGAAGAAGCCTGCCAAGGTGGGCGCCAGAAGGGTGAGAGGGGTTAAAACCTCAGCGATCCACCAGAAGGGAGGAAGAGAGACAAGATTTAAAACAAAGGCAGCTGCATTAGTTCCATTGCTGGAAGAAAGGGGTTGGAAGTGAGGGGCGGGGCTTGGTGTGGGGGCCTCTGAGAGCCACAAGGGGGAGACATAGCCCATTTATGGAGGACTGTGTGGGTCAGGAAGTGACAAGTTCTTACCATTGCTGGGGCCAGCCACTAGAGGGAGACAGCCACATGCACTGGGTCTCATATTCCACCCAAATGTCTGCCTTGGGGCTAGAAGCACATGGCTTTGCCTTAAGGCCTGGGCGACCCTTTGTGTGTTAATGGATTCTATTAGCAAACCAAACCAAACCTAAAAATGCAAGGATGGCGCATCACAACTTGTACATTGACTTATCTAAGCAACTAGCATAGTTGGGGCAAAGTACTGTGCTGCAGTATGTTTTGTGCTAATTCAAGTTTTCTCTAGAGCATGAGCTGTTACGTTTTTCTTGAAAAAGGGGGAAGATACCATCAGTTAGCTTGGGTAGGTCACAGCAGGGTTGTGTTACGGAGTTCGATTTAACAGGCGCTTTAAACCTTTCTTTTGTAAAAATCTCATTTTCATGAGAAATCTAATTTTTCCACAGCGGTTTGGTGAAAAATGAATTGGTATAGAAAGAATACGTGTTTAAAAATCACCCCTTCTGCTGCCTTTTCACTGGATTGTCTCACTTTTCTTTGTACCTCCACTTCAGCCAACTTGCAGCGTTAAAGCAAAATACATTCCCAAATGCATGAATGGGTGACAGTCAGATGTGCTGACTGGTTGATACATAAAAAGCATATGAGGTCACTGCCAAGGTTTTGTAGCAGAGTTCAAGCTGGATGAAGCCAGGGTACGTCTGGCTTTTGGGTAGCTGTTGGAGATGGGAGTGAAGCGTTATGGCACACTGGAGCATGTTAGCTCTACTGTTGCAGGCGATATGAAGTTGGAAAGGAATACACGTCTTTCCCCTTAATTTCCCTGTTTTTAAGGGTCTGGATGGAGGGACGTACCCTGCTGCAACCTTAACTGTCACTAAACGTAGCTTTTGTTTGCTAATTTATACTGTGGTAGCATCCAGCGATCCCACTCAGCATTGGAGTTCTACTGTGATGGGCTCTGCATGGACAAATAAGTAGACTGGGTCCCTGCCCCATAGTGCTTAGAAACGGAGGCCACGATCCTGCAACCACTTAAGCACATGCTTAACTTGGCAACGAGATAACTCACATGCTAAAGTTAAGCATGTGAGTTGTCAGTGCTTGCAGGATCTGGGCCTAATGTGAAACAAGACGCAACCAGTGAGTTTAGCAAATGACAGGAAGGAAGGAGGAGGGTAACAGTAATAGAATCATTAGTCACACAGGCTAATAATGAATCCGCCTTAATGGCTCTGAATCATTTTAATTGTTTTTCTTCCTAAATATCAGCTCTCCCAGACTGGCCAATTAACGTTAGCTAGATTGAACCGCGGTTTCTTATAGGCATCACAGCCATAGGTGGTCTTGGTGAGGGATTTACAAGAGGACAGAATAGAGGGCATTCTAGCCATGGCAGGAAACATGGAGACATTTGTGGAAGAAGCAGCTATATGAACATTCAAATCTGGCGTATTTGGTGGAGTTGGGGGAGCAGATGCTAGCACTAGAAGAGACAAATTCAGCTACACAGGGATGGACAAAGCTGGGAAAAGGTATAATATATACATTTGTATTTATTATATTACATTGCTCATAAATATTTATTACATTATGGAAACAAGTCACTACTAATAAAAGCAATCTAGTCCTTTTAAGGCACTATATCTGGCTCCTGGGAGTTAATAAATCCATTTTGCACAAAGCAGGAAGGATGATTAAAAGGACAAAAGAAAAACAATATGCTACAAAGCTATCTTTATACAAGCAGGAAAGAAGAGGAAGTTGTGGACACATGTCTTGTATTATAGAGATACAGTGAGCATGCTTTGTACCATTGTAAGTCTGCTACTTTGAGAAAACATGAGTACAAGTTATTGAAGAAAACCAAACAAGCTAAAAATCCTCTCTAAAATCACTGTAGTTCTTTTCTGTTCTTCACTGGCATCAGTAGTAGAAACAACCAAATGCAGCTACCACGCAGAACAGACTGTCCTGAGAAAACAATAGAGAAGCATATTAGTTTTAACAAAAGTGCACTCCCCTCACTGAAACAAGTGGTCATATTGAAGCCCAACTAAATGTTCAAAGTTAAAGGAACGTTTTGCTATGCAGTACAGCCTGTTCTTGGCAGAGAAATGGGTTTGCTGAAAGATTACATTTTTTGTTATGTCCTTAATTTGGTATAAAGAAAATCTAGAAAAGAACTTAGAGCGTTTAAAAAAAAAAACAGACTAAAACAACTTGCACACCAAGTTTTTGTCTTTTATTTTAAAGTAATTTTATTATCCACTAAAAACTTAGAAATCTTGATGCTGCAGCTATACTGAGTTACAAACCGACTTCGTATGAAGGGCCAAATTCTGCCTTTGGGTGCTTGCGTGCTGCTAACGAGAGCTGTGTGCATACACCCAAAGTCTAAGTAACTGGTTAAAGATGATAAACAACATAGTTCAAGTTCTGCAGGAGACATCCTTATAGTACCCGATTCACTTTTAACTGCTTAAATACTTAGAATGTGAGCAGGGCTTTTCTTCTTCACAATACTTTATAAACATTAATTCTTAGCACCCCAATATTATCTTCATTTTGCAGAGGGGTTCAATGACTAGTTCAAGGTCAAAGGACAGTCAGTGGCAAAGCTCAGGATATCCTGGTTTCTAGTCCTGTACTCCGACTAGCAAAGCATTAAACATGGCCTTAGGTAACTTTTAGGGTTACCATATTTCAGCAAGCAAAAAAGAGGACGGGAGGAGCCCTGCCCTAGCCCCGCCC
>NW_020676715.1:0-5343 GCF_002925995.2 Terrapene triunguis
GGCAGGTAAACAAACCGGCCCGGCCCGCCAGGGGCTTTCCCTGAACAAGCGGCGACCCCAGTTTGAGAAACACTGTGCTAGACCTTGACATTGACGTCTGTACTCAGAGAACTCTCATCTAAAGGCTGGTGTACGCTGCAATGTTAGGTTGACCTGGCTGTGTCACTCGGGGTGTGAAAAATGCACTCCCTGAGAGATGTAGCTAGACTGACCGAAGCCCCGGAGTTGACACCACTAGGTCGGCAGAAGAATACGTCAGTTTATTCTCCAAAGAGTCCTTGTACGTGTTATCAAGCTGGTTTGTCACACAAGCCATTTTCCTTAGAGTTAAATACTAAAATGCACCCTCTCTTCTGCAGGAGCTGTGCAACATTGAAGAGCCATGTGAAGAATTCACATCGAGACACAGTTTGGAGTGGAAGTTTTTATTCTTGGACCACAGGTGAGTTTTTCAGATATAAATACAACATGTGGTGATTCAAGAATACACAAACCAGGGCTGGCTCCAGGCACCAGCATTCCAAGCAGGTGCTTGGGGCGGCGCTCTGCAAGGGACAGCAGTCCGTGTGTTCAGCTGCCCACGGCGGCAATTCGGCGGCTTCTATCTTCCGGCTGAAGACAGAAGCTGCCGCCGAATTGCCGCCGCTGCGGAAACGCGCGTACCGCCCTAACGGCACATGGACGGCCCCCGCTGTCCGTGGCGGCAATTTGGCACTCTGCTTGGGGCAGCAAAAACAGTGGAGCCGGCCCTGACACAAACCATGGTTTAGAAAAGGAAAACTGTCCAGTAAATGTGTCTGAGCCCCCAAGCAGAATATTTCACATGAAATTAGAACACTAAGGTGACACTGATCAAAGCCTACACTTCACGCCTCCTTAAAAGCTTTGCTCTCTTTCATATTTAAGGGCAATAAGAATCTGTGTTCGCCTTCCATTAATGTGAGCTGGAAATATAGCACATATAAAAATGTCCAGGCTCATTGTGGTACTAAATAAGTTATTAATATAGAACCATGTGGGCCATATCCTCATCTAGTGTAAATAGGCAGAACTCCATTGATTTCAGTTGGCAGCAGCTGAGAATCTGAATCTGTTCTTTGCCCTGTTGATTTGCATCTGGATATAGAATTAAAGGTTTTTTTAAAAAAAGAAACAAATTAAAAGCACAGATAGTTATAATGATTGACTTACTTTGACTAAATGGAGATAAGATACTACTTGGGAGTGAAATAGACTGGAGATCACTTGGTAAAACTTTTTAAATTATAAAAGGGGAAGTGTCCTTCAGAAAAAGCATAGAGCCTTTGTACTCTTGCGTATTTGTGTGTGTGCATGAATACCTAACAGTATTACACACGTTCCCTTCTTTCGTAATGCACAATAGTACTATCTCCGGAGAGCACAAACTCTAGCCATGTACTTACCGCTGGAAAGACCAGGCTGAGAAATAAAATTCCTTTGCTGAATGCTTATTTTCTAAAGAAACCCAAATACCCCCCTGTACATTCAGAGAGAGAGAGAGAGAGAGAGGAGATATTGCAAGAAATGAAAATGAAATGAATATATTTATCAGAATAACTACACTGGAAATCCTGTCTTGAGGTGCTGATGAGAAACCACTTGTGCTGCCGTTTTGTTTGCATGTTACTCATGCTCTCTAGGTCTGGTTAATGTAACTTTATATGGATTGAAATCAGGATATGCAGTAGCCTAAATTTTTAAAAGTGGATGTCTAAAGTTAGGCTACGCCAATATTGAGCTATCGAAAGCAGTGACCTGGTTTTCAAGGGGATGAGCACCCAGCACCTTCTGTGAGGAAAGCTACCAGGAGCCGGCTAAGAGCTTTATTGAAATATATCCAAGGCTACGTCCTCACTACGGGGGAAAGGGGTCGATTTAAGATACGCAAATTCAGCTATGCAAATAGCGTAGCTGAATTCGATGTATCGGAGCCGACTTACCCCGCTGTGAGGACGGCGGCAAATCTACCTCCGCGGCTCCCCCGTCGACGGCGCTTACTCCTACCTCCGCTGGTGGAGTACAAGCGTCGATTCGGGGCTCGATTGTCGCGTCCCGACGAGACGTGATAATTCGATCCCCGAGAGATCGATTTCTACCCGCCGATTCAGGCGGGTAGTGTAGACCTGCCCCAAGTGCCTTGTGATGAATCCGGGATGTGACTCACAGAGGAATTTTTCTACTCCAGTCCTGGTGATATCCCCTGTGAGGAAACCATTGTTCCTGAGCGTAAATTAAGCTAACATAGTCGTTTAGCTGGAGTGTACTGCAGTGCCTGATGGAAGCAGTGAACGTGGAGCCAGGAGTGTGCTTTCACTCATTCAATCCTTGGTTCAATGCACAATTTAATAGACTAGTAGGGGCACCGTGATTCTTTCATCGAATGTTTTCAGCTATTTCTCAATGATTATTTTCCACGTTTGCAGGCTGATCCTGAAAGGTGCTGAGGACATAGGAGTAGCTGGTGCTGAGCTCTACTCAGAATCAGGGCCTCGTTCGCTCAGACCTAGCGTCTACAATGGAGCGCAGAAGCAGGTTAGGACAGTTCTACTGAGCTACGTAAACATCGACCAACTAGAGACACCTGGAGCATGAAACTACATATAGACATCATTTAAGGGAAAAAACAAACTGGATGCTTTTACATTGGTCTGTTTCTGTTCCATATGCTACTCCTTCCTCCATCGTTTGTTGCTCTAATTACAGTATTGCTATAGTATCGTCTCCTGCAGTCCCTGCACTTCGGTGATAACTTGAAGTCCGTCCCTTTAGCTTTTCACACTGCACGCAGTCATGGATCTCCTACTCAGAAAACTTGAACAGTTCCTGTAGCACAGGGAATTGCAGTGACTAAGCTAGCTAAAAACTTTCAGATTGCTCCTTCTCCAACCCCAGGTTAGAAGCATTTTGTGCTTACATTCTCAATGAAAGAATCAGTTCCTCTAAGTTATGATGACACATCGGAAAGCACTGCACTTTCCTGAGCTGCTTAAAATGTTTGCCTGACATTCATCTGAAAGACATTATTGTCATGAAGATAAGTGTGTTATTACAGACCCAAAAGACATTGGCTTGGTTGCATAGACAGACACAAATAAAAGCCAGTTTAATAAATACAGGTTCTGTCACATTTAACAGAAATCTGGGTCAGATAAAGAAAAGGAGCACAGTGCTCTGTAAAAGATAGTTTGGGTAAATATGACTGTGCTGTTTGTATTATGGTACGGTCCACTAGGCACTTTGCCCCGCTGTCCCAAAGAACTCACAATCAGAGAACGCTGACATTTGCTTCCCACAGATAATCAATGATGTAGGAGCAGGTTTTCAGAAGTGCTGAGCACCCGTGATGAGAGCTTGTGCTGCCTCCCAGTGGCCACAGGAAACCATTATGGCATCTGGAGGAAAAGGGTCCTGGGCCACCCCTCCTTTACCCCAGCCAACCTCCTTTTGCAGGTGCAGGGAGTGTATAAGTTGTGGCAGCCCTGGGTGATCCTCCCATGGCTGGCTATGCTGTACTTAGAGCCACTTGGTGTGGATGCAAATTGTCCCTAAAATGGAGGAGAATCTAGCTCTACTCTGGCTGGGGGGAGGGATAGCTCAGTGGTTTGAGCATGGGGTTGCAAAGCCTAGGGTTGTGAGTTCAATCCTTGAGGGGGACACTTAGGGATCTGGGGTAAAATCAGTACTTGGTCCTACTAGTGAAGGCAGGGGGCTAGACTCAATGACCTTTCAAGGTCCCTTCCTGTTCTAGGAGATAGGATATCTCCAATTTGTTTACTTCTGTCACCTGGATGTACTCTGTCCCCCTCTAGTGGTGGCTAGTCTGAATCTAGTGATTGATGGCATTTAGCTCAGGCAATAGAGGCTTATGCATTGAGATCCAGAGATCCCAGGTTCAATCCCCACTCTTGACAACCACAGTGTTACACTTCACCCCTGATCAGAAAGCTCTAACATTGCTTAAAGGTGGCAGCTGCATTTAGTTTGCTGTGTTGGCTCATCAGCAGATGCTATTTATCTCTTAGGGCCAAATCTATCCTCCCTTGTGCCAGTGCAACCATTCCTTGGGAGGAACTGAGAGAAAACTGGGGCCTTTACTCATTTTCTGTATCATTATTTCATCTATTTCATTAACATATTAAAAATAACCCCAAACTTTAAAAACGGAAACAGTAAAATCCCAACTAGTGCCATATTCTACTTCTGCCTTGGGAGTGTCCCATATAATGGGCTGCAACCCGCTGTCATGAAGGTCAGTGTGAGGTTTGCCATTGATTTCAGTGTGAACAGGATTGGACCCATTAAGAATGTAGCTGTGCTGTGCTATTGTGTGGCTTGCTCTGCTATCTATGTGAGTGTTTGTATCTCTTCATGAATGTTCTAACTTAGAACCATATCAGATGACAAAGAGCTGTGAAGTTATTCTGGCTGTTCCCTTTCCAGTACTGGTTTGCATTCTAAAGTACTCTTCCTACTGATAGTCCCCTGTTAGCAGCAGCATCCTCAGTGATTCGACTCCTTCCTTGACATTTTTGCCTTTCGGATGTAGACAGTTACCATGTTGCGCGCCCACCTGGCGACCTCATCTTTTAGTCGGCACTTAGCCAGTCTACACCTATGTAGCGGTTGTAATCTTTTCTCATAAATCTTAGTTAGGTTTGTTTCTGTTCTCTGAACTCTTTCTAAAGCTGTTTGACCATGTGGTGTCTAGAAATGAAGGCAATATTGCACTGGAGCTGTATCATATATCGACCAGGACTGGATCTTTTTCTAGAAGTTACGTCATAGTTCAAAGAGAAGTTTTGGGTTTGGTGCAGAAATGACTGTACCATGGCCAGTGTTTTGCAGAAGGTCAGACTAGGTGGTCATACAGGTCCCGTCTGACCTTAGAATGTCTGACTCCAGAGAGAGCCCAATCCAATGCCACGAGAGTCAATGGGAAACTTTCAGTGGGCGTGGATCAGGCCCAGAGAGAGGGTTTACCTCCTGGTTTTGTGATGCTGGGCATACAGCCCAAATTCACACGTGCCTTTTTCGTGTCCTGTTGCACTGCAAACTCCTATCGACAGAGTGCTGTCCAGGGCCGGCTCCAGCTTTTTTGCTGCCCCAAGCGGCGAAAAAAAAGAAAAGAAAAAAAAACAGTTGAGCTCCCGCCGAAGTGCCGCCGAAGAAGAAGAGACGGAGTGAAGGACCCGCTGCAGAAGTACCGCCGAAGACCCGGACATGCCGCCCCAATACCGGACGGAGTGCAGCGCTTCCTTCGCTGGTGCCTGGAGCCGGCCCTGGTGCTGTCCACTGTTTCCCAGGATTCTCCCTCCTTTTAAA
>NW_020676716.1:0-2746 GCF_002925995.2 Terrapene triunguis
GTCTGTTAGTCTATAAGGTGCCACAGGACTCTTTGCTGCTTTTACAGATCCAGACTAACACGACTAACCTTTGATACTCTAATTTAAGAGTGGTTTTGGATCAATATCTACCACCAAAGTTCCCTTAAAAATGTTAGCAACTAGCAGCCAAAATATTTTCAGAATAAACTACTTGTTAATGTGTAGTTAAATTGTTGAGAAATAGCATCATTTCTACTCAGCACCTGAAACAGTTGCTAGGTGTTTCATGGAAAGAATTACATAGCAGCAAAATGTCACAAAAACCTACAAAGATTAAAAGTATCGTTGTTCTAAAAATATTTTGGTTTTGTGCAAGATAATAAAATCGGTTTAGTATTGTAAGTGGACAGTGAATTATCAACATTATTTCTACCAGTCTGATCTTTGTAGGCTTGGTTCACTGTCATGCTATGGTCTTTTGAGGGTGTTTTGGGTGCACCCAGTTTCTGTGGCTTTTGGAACACATTGCAACATTATATGTAGAGCATCTAGGTCCACTTCCAAACAAGAACAGAATAGAGAGACAGAAAGTCTTTGAAAAATGAATGGCTCTAGGATTTAGTAAATCCTTTAGGAGGCAGGTTGTGTAATAGTGAGCTAGATGTAATAAAAAAGCATTTGTGAGACTGCTTTCAGAATCAATTATATTGAGTATGCACTGGATCTTTCAGTTTCCTGTAAGCAGAAAAGATTCTTGGTGAAGGCTGGAAGGGAGGAATATAATTACTATAAAGGCTTCTGTTTTAGCTTGAATCAGTATTTTTCAGTAAAACACTGGATGAAAGGAGTTTCCCATCAAAACCTTTATTCAAAAGATTATCATCACCAAAACCACCATTAAGCAACCATGACAACTACATTCCCCTGAAACTATGGATTGTCAGCAACAAGGGAGAGAGAGACGCAAGAGTATAGGGGACAGAAATCTCTTGGCAGCTGTCTTACAGCAGTGAAACTTACTCTTGAACACATCAGAATGTCCATTGATCTTATTACCTTCATCACAAAATCCAAAACTAATTTATTTGATTTAGCTTTGCCACAATAAATAAATACATTTTTAAAAAATTATGTAGTGAAGGAGGGGAGAAATGACATACTTAAAATGTTTTTAAATGTGTATGGTGCTCAGATATCACAGTGGTTAGCACAGTTTTAAAAACTCTGATTATCTCATTATCATGGTCCAGTAAAACAGTGTTAGAAATCCACCTCAGGAATGAAATCCTGATCCCACTGAAGTCAATGGCAAAATTTCTATTGATTTCAGTGGGCTAGGATTTCATTCCAGATATGTATCTTCACTCTTGTTTGGCCAGTCCTGGAATGCTTAGTAGAGTACCTCTGCATAAGGCATCGTCTCATTACTACTGTTTGGTTCATCCACCTTTGATAGTGATTAGAATCTCTCTCATCCAAATCTCATAGTCCTGATGTTATAGATAAGAGATTAATTCAGCACCACAGTTATTAAAACAATTTTCCTGAGTGAGACTGGCTTTCATGATTTTTGATGAGCATAACTAATCTGTGTCTGACATGATTTCTTAGGCGTGTTCTGCTTGTTTTTCTTGATGAGTCTTTATCTTAGATTCATCCATCCATACCCTATGACATTAGAGTGCTTCTGATAACAGACTCCATTTTTGGTACCATAATATGGTGACATGTCTCAAATGACAGTGAAATGAGGTTTTTAACAATATGCATGATGTCTTGAACTTTCATGCTGAATAAATGCATAATGATTAGTGATAAAAGAGAATTAGAAAAAATGGTAAATTAAACTGAATTTTATAGCTCTAATTAAGTGAAATAATCCTTAAAATATTTTCTTAAGGTTATACCTGTTTTTTCTTTTAAAAATGTCACGCAGAAGTCCCTAACAGGTCTGCTATAGTAAGTTATTGAGTGGCTTTTTACTGCTAATCTGTTTTAAAGAAGCAAATTAGTTCCATTTTTAGCTATGAGCTCTATTTAGCTACAAATCAAGCAATACAGAGGATTAGGCGGTACAGAGAGCTCACAGTAGAAAAGTCCCGGAAGGCACCATTTTACAACCTCATTTTATGTTGTTCCTTATGGATAGATGGGTAGGTGGGAAAAGGGTGTGGGGGAAGTGGAACAGGATGGCTGACAATTCACACAGCTCTGCTAACTGAAGGCAACATCTGTTCTCCTTAAACAGTGAACAAGCAAATTGATTTGGCCTATGTTGTATAAGATGTATTATCCCTGTTCTATATTTCTTCAGAGACCAGTTACTATGATAGAGTATCTCTGTCATCCAGAACTTCTTATTAGACAAGAGCAGCAATACCAGGGAGAAATAGCTACTTACAGCTGGACAAACACTTGTGATTTCAGTTTGAGTTTAGCCTGATCTTTCTCATGTTGTCCAGTTCATATGAATTTGTAAACCACCAAAAGAGCTCTTATTTGAATGAAAGAGATTTTTCTTAAATTCTGTACACAATGCTAGGAGTATCCAAAGCAATTATGTGATGATTTAGTAGATGATATAGAAGACATTAGTGAAACCTGATGTGATGATTTTCACAATTGGAAAAGTGGAATATCAATTATAAAGGGGTATAATCTTTGCAGGATAGATATTAAGGAAGTAGGATGTTGGAAATGATTGATACTTATTTCAAATGTATTTATAATGCCAGAGAGCTATAATCCATCAGCAAAGAGTGTGATGGTAAAATTCTTTTCATAA
>NW_020676717.1:0-1253 GCF_002925995.2 Terrapene triunguis
TAAGGTGCCACAGGACTCTTTGCTGCTTTTACAGATCCAAACTAACACGGTTACCCCTTTGATACAGGAAGAACCTGGCATCTCTGACTGTTTTGAGATTACGTCTCACTATAGCAATCATTATAAATGTATTCTATCTAGGTTTTTACATTGTGTTTATCACAATGGAACTTGAGTGGCTTACGAGGGTTTTCATTTATTTATTACAAGTTCTTTATGTATCTTAAGTTTCTCTCCCCCTCGTATTTTTTTTTTATTTTGGGAAAGTTAAATAAGCGAATTTTGCATTTTGTTTGAAGGTGGTAAGATCCTTGCTCATTATGGCACGTTCAGGAGCAAGTCCTAGGGCATTGGACTAGCTGCTGAGAAGATGGCATTTTGCACTAACCACTCCATAAGTTCCCCAAATATTTACTATTCTAAAAGGGAAAAATGCATATTTTATCTCTAGAGAAAACTGATGTAGCACCAGAAACATCTCTAGCTATTATAAGAGTAAAAAAGCAAAGGTGAACTTAATGTAGTTCTCCAGCAACACTCATACACTTTTCTCTTCCTTTGATCATAGGGATGTCTTTTAAATAATCTTAGTAATGAAAAATCTATTATAATGCCATAAGCACGCCAAGTCAGTATACTGTACCGCTCAGGAAAGACCCAAGGCCCAAATGTCTATCTCTACTCTTCCTGCCCCAGTAAGTAATGAATAATGCATTAGTGTTGCTTTAAGCATTTTTTTTAAATATGCTTTAGCCAGAATTATTGGCTTTCTTGTAGCATGCACTGCTGAATTGAGGTCAGGCAGAAGCAAAGCTCACAATCTGAGCCCACCTAATATTATAACGGGCTCAAAGGCACACAGAATACCCCCTGGTTTCAGTGGGAGTTCAGCATGTGGAATGGCTATGGGATCACACCCAGGGATTCCCAGATTTGTATGACCTGTTCCAAAGCCCACTGAAGTCAATGGATGTCTTCCTGTTAACTATAGTAGGTTTTGGATCAGTCATTTAATGAGCAGTGGAAACTTTCAGGCTCTTTTTCCATGAAACCAGGAGAAGTTTTCTATGTTGTCTCCTCAACAGACTGCACTGATGTTTCATTATGGGTCCAATCTTGAGACATTCTTCCTCATGTGAGTGACCTTACTCATGGGAGTTGTCCTAGTGCAGACAATTGAAGTCAAGTAAGTAGTTATGTGTAGAGCCACTGCCAGGTATTTTGACGGTCTAGGCCACTGCCCTGCAGTGCAG
>NW_020676718.1:0-1490 GCF_002925995.2 Terrapene triunguis
TGATTAATTTTCGCTATGAAACAATGAATTGTTGGGATTTTTCTTTTGCCATACTATAAAAATACAATGTATTATGCATATGATATGTGATTTAGAAGTCTATATATGAATTTTTACATAACATACTACCTATAAGAAAATATCTTGTGTGCTCCAAACCCGCTGAGCAGAATATCCCAGTCTTTTTTCTAGGCAGATCTCTCTCTTCGCGTTCGCTTCTCTATCCTCTGTCTCCCCCAGGACCACTAATTAATCTTGAGTAAACACCTTGGACACACAGAGTGACAACACGCTATATGCGCGAAAGAGAAAGAATTTACCAGAAAAAAGACTGGTGATCTCTAGCCAGGCATTGAGAAAGTGAGGAAAAACTAGCCTATATTCAAGCAAATATAATGAATATTTAATAGTCTATAAATCATATATGCACATAGTTTGAAATAACTTGCTCACCAAGTGCTCAGAATATTTTGATATATATGTATATCTGCCTTCACTTCTCTCAAAACCCTCTATTTATCCTTTCATCAGCACTCTCTGATGTTTATTGGGAAGGTTCCCAAAACTGATGGAGGGAAGCCAACCCAAATTTATCCTCCTCAAGATCCACTTGACCATAGTCCATAAGACGATCACCTGCAAACTCAGTCATGTGAAGCCTGGATAGCACATGGAGCAGCAAGCGGCGTGCGCACTAAAACACACAACGGTCTGTATGTACAGATCAGAAGAGGAACAAACACACTAACATTTAAGAAAATGAAGAAAAACAGGAGCGAAGTCACTGTATGACCGAGCGTGCAGGACCATAAACAAAAGATGGCAGCCTTCTGGCTCTCACCAGCCAAGGGGGACGCTATACGTGACGTCACTCCTAGGACGAGTCCCATACGAGTACGAGCTTAGCAGAATTGCTACATGACACTGCCATCTTCGACCTCACATTTTTCCCGATTTTATCGGCAGTGAGATTATTTATTTAAATAAGTTCTGAAGGCACGGTCAGAATTTCACCCGTAGCAGCTGGCCAACAAAACACTGCCTTAGGAGACTGATAGCAGACTTACTTATAGAAATACTAATTTTACAAGTGCAGTTATGGCTTTTTTCTCAGCCCTGGCCTCCCGCCTGTCAGTAATGAACCATTAGTGAAGGGTGAGGGTAAGGTAAGGGTATTTGTGCCAGGTATGTAAATTTGTGTCATATTTGCATGAAAATGTCTGTATTTAGAGAGAATCTTCTTTCCCCCATATCTCCTTTAGTTATCAACCAATTTTGAGGAAATTGGAAATGGAGTCAGGTTTTTCTTGTTTCGAGGTCCCAAGCTGTAGTTTAGTTAGTTTATGCGTTAATCTGGCGCTGCGTGTCAGGGACTGTGGGTGCCCTCTGCCCCATCCTGTTATCGCCCGGCTAACCGACGCCTACGGCCTTGAATCACAGTTCCAGGCCCCAATAAGGCTGATGCAGCAGCAGATACGAGGAGCCTGGTC
>NW_020676719.1:0-6022 GCF_002925995.2 Terrapene triunguis
CAGGACTGTGACTCTTGGCAACATGCAGGATTTAGTGGATGGATTTGCAGCTAAGGGGTTCCCAAACTGCAGTGGAGCAATGGACCCTATTTTGCCCTCAGATCACCTTTCCACCGAGTACACCAACAGAAAGGGCTACTTTTCCATGGTCATGCAAGTGCTGGTGGATCACCAGGGATGCTTCACCTACATCAGTGTTGGCTGGTCATGGAAAGTGCATGACACTCACATCTTTAAGAGCACAGGACTGTTCAGAAAGCTACAAGCAGGGACCTTCTTTCCTGATCAGCGGATTACCATTGCTGATGTTCAAATGCCAGTATTGATCCTGGGGTCCCAGCCTACCCCTAGCTTCCCTGATTCATGAAGCCAAACACGGGTCACCTCAACAGCACCAAGGAAAGATTCAGCTACTGGCTGAACAGGTGCAGAATGACCAGTGAATGTGCTTTGGTAGATTGAAAGGGCGCTGGTATTGTTTACTCACCAGACTGGATCTCAGTGCGAAAATATCCCAATGGTTATAGCTGCCTGATGTGTCCTACATAATATCTGGGAAGCAAAGGGGGAAATGTTGCTTCAGGGGTGGAGATGGAGGGGCTGTTTGCTGAGTTTGAACAGCCAGACACAAGGGCTATCAGACAAGCTCAGCGAGGCTCTATACGGCTTGGGGAGGCTTTGAAAGGGCACTTTAACAGTGAGCCATGGTAATATGCTGTGGCGGACTGTGCTCAACCTGACACTGCAGTTTGGGGGCCTGTTAGGAACTCTGTGGTGCTTGCTGCACATCTGGGCACATCTCACTGCCAGTGCAGCTATTAACATTGGGGTGCTTGCTGTACATTTGGGATGATTGCACTGATCCACTGGGTTGCAGAGGCGTGCGCAATGGGGGCCAAGCAGGGCCACAGGCCCCCACAATCAGTGGGGGCAGAGAACTCCTCTGGAGCCAGGGCCGGGAGAGTGAGCTCCTCCAGCCCTGGGGCCACGGAGGGAGATCCAGCTCCTCTGGCTGCTGGGGGAAAGTGAGCTCCACTGGCCCTGGGGCTGCGGAGGGTGGGGAGGGAGAGCCAGCTCCACCGGCCCCAGGGCTGTGGCAGGGAGAGGCAGCTCCTCTAGCCATGGGGGGGAAGGGAGATCCAGCTCCTCCTGCCGCGGGGGGTGGGGGGAGGCACAGAAAGTGGACCTCCAAAAACAGCCAAATTTTTATTCCTGTGCACGTTCCTGCTGGGTTGTCAGTGCAGTGCACAAACCACCACTTTCCCTGCCAGCAGGCATTATACATCATGTGTAGTAAACTAGGAAAGGTGAATCGCTTTCAAAACAAAAGAGTTTTATTCACGAACGAAAACAGTTCCCAACACACAATCTGAAAAACTTAAAAGTAAATACATTTTAACTTAAAAAAAGTAGGGAGACTTAATAAATAAACCAGAGGAAGGAACACTGATGTCCATTGTAGCTACATCAATGATGGCTCTCACAGGTCAGCTCTGGTTGTTCACGTTTTCCCCAGCGTGGAGTGGTAGGGACAGGCATGCTGGCTATGAGGAATGCTGAGGGGGCTTGTAGGGAGGTGCTATGCTGCAGTTCTCCACAGACTGCAATGGGAGTCGAGGCCAGGACTGTTGGAGCTGGAGGTCCACAAGAGTCTACAGCATCTGTGTTTGCTGACAAAGAAGCCCCATTTGTCCTGGTGCTTCTCCTGTCCTCTTTTTCCTTCTCCATACAGTCTGCAGTGTTCGCCCTGCAGGCCCTCTCTTCAAGGTCTGGTGCAGCACCAGCTTGCAGGATCTCACAGAACGTATCCTCCCACATTCTCCTTTTTCTCCTCCTTATCTGGTCAGTTGTTCCACCCATGTGGAGGGGGAACCCCTCAAGGTCACAATGGCAGCAGCTGCAGATAAAACATAGAGGTACCATTGCCAGTATAGTAGGAACGGAAAGTGAAACCGAACATTCAGAACTGCCCCCTTCCCTTGCTCCCCAAAGTGTTACACAAGACAAGCTTATTAAAACTTCTGCTTCGGTGTGCTCATGCACAGCGCACTCACTGCACCAGATGTCATGAGTATGATCCGCCAGGGTGATGGAAATGAGGAGGAAATTGCTCAGTTGCATGAAACTATGAAATTAGGGCAGTGGCATTGAATACTGGCACCATTTTTTGCAGTTGGTGGTGATTTAACCTGATATCTCACTCCTTAGGGTAACAAAGGCACAGGGAGCACAGCTGCTGCTGCTGGCGCCCCAAAGTCACCCAGGTACATATGTTGCTAGCCAGTTTACGGCAATGGTGCCTGCCGAAGTTATCACCAACTGACTTGGGAAAGTGTCATACAATGGAGGCAGAAATTAGGCTGCTATCCCTAGAAACCTCCATGGACGTTTCATTGAGATCTCTCAGGAGGATTCAAGGGACATCCCTGTGTACACAAGCAAACTGCTCCGTGTGGCCTCCTTGACTAACTCTACAGAATGAAAATGAAAAGCAGACAGCAACTCTAGCTCTCTTTGTTGTACCACTACCTCTTCTAGTATGAGTCAATTAATGAAAATTCCATAGCTGTGTCCTGCTAATTTGGCGGTGCCATCACTATACCCAAGGTTAGGCCATGCTTGACCTGGGGACTGACTAGACTGCAGTGGAATCTCAAACTGGTCCTGGCTCATGGCATAGGTGGTCCTCCCAGTCACCTGTCCTCCATACTCCTTCTCTTCTTTCTTGTCCACCTCCTCCTCCCCGCTCTTCACATCAGACGTCTGTGACTTGGGCTCCTTGGAGGTATCCATGGTAGTGAGAGGGGTGCTGGTGGGATCTCCAACAATACAGCATGCAGCTCTTTGTAAAAGCATCATGTCCGTGGCTTGGAACTTCATCGATTGTTGGCCTCCTTGGCCTCCTGATATGCCTGCTGCAGCTCCTTGGCATTCACACAGTCCTGCTGCAGGTCCCTGTCATACCCTTCTCCTGGATCCCCCTTGCAATCTGCCCGTAGATGTCCACATTTCTATGTCCGGTCGGTAGCTGTGCCTGCACAGCCTCATCTCCTGTCTACCCCAAACTGGAGCATGTCTGAAGCATGTAGTCAGCATGTGGTCAGCTGGGCAGTTGCATAAAACAATGGAGAGCTGCTAGGTGGGCTCACCAAGCTGCACAATCAAGAAAAGGCATTGCAAAAATTCGAGGGGCTTTAAAGGTGATGGGGGGCTTCCGGCCTGTATGACCCCTGGGCAGTGGAGTTCACCATTGCAACCAGAGCGGTGAGTATCGGGCACTCTGGGATGGTTGCTGGAGGACTGTTAGGGTGAACATAGGTAACACAGTGTCTACATTTCTACTGCATTAGCCTACATACATCAACACCACTTGGGAAGCTGGTGTTACTGTGTTGGCTTAATGGGGTGCTTACACCAGTTTAGGTGTAGACACATGCACAAATGGGTTGATGTAAGGCAGCTAACACCATCCTAACTTTGTAGGGTAGCCGAGGCCTGAGACTGGGCAAAGGCCCATTCAGGCTGGATAGCAACATTCATGATGATTGTTCCAAGGGAAACCATGGGAGCCCAGTGGCTTGGCATGCTTTACCCTACAGTCCCAGGAAGGAGATAGCTGGGGCCACGCTCCCAGTGTCCTGTGGCTCAGTGATCTCTAACTATGCCTCTGTTGGTGGGTTGCAGGTCTGGCAGTGAGAAGCCCTCGAAGCCCTGCTCGCAGTCGCCGGAGCCATGTGACTGCCGGCTGCCCCTGCTGAACAGCGTCCAGAGGATACAGATGATAGGTTACAGAGGTGAAGCAGGAGCGAATCCCATTCCTTTTCCTCTCGCAGCTGTGGCTAGGCCTATGCGTGACAGCAAGTGGGGCTAGGTCCTGCAGGTCTGGTGTAAATCGGCCGGGTGTTGCTAGCTGTGGCGATTTGCACCAACTGTGGACCTGGCCCAAAGAGAATCACAGGGCTACAGGCTGCCCCATCAAGGGGCTCTGTGGAAGGAAATGCAGGGGGATGGAGCCATATGGCATGCTGTACCCCTGCAATCACATCACGTTCCCAATGTCAACTGAATGGTGGGGAGAGGCCCCTTCACCCACAGCCCTGGGGACTAGGCCTTAGTCCACACAAAATGTGGGGCATGGGCAGTGCCAGGGTGAGCTTCCCTCATGCTGTCCCACTTTGGTTCAACCTTCAGGGTGGGTGAGAGGGTTACAGGATAGTTTGGCCTCTGGGACCCAATGGAAAAAGAACTAAGAATCATATCCAGAAAAAAGGACTGAGTCACATTAAGGGGGATATGATAGAGTTCTGGGGGGAAAAAAAACAACCTAGTGTGGAGAAATTGAATAAGGAAGTGTTATTTACCCCTTCACATAACACAAGAACCAGGGGTCACCCAATTAAATTAATAGGCAGCAGGTTTACAACAAACATAAGGAAGTACTTCACATAACTTGTGGAACTTTTTGCCAAAGGTTGTTGTAAAGGTCAAGACTATAACAGGGTTCAAAAAAGAACTAGATAAGTTCATGGAGGACAGGTCCATCAATGGCTATTAGCCAGGATGGGCAGGGATGGTGTCCCTAGCCTCTGAGTGCCAGAAGCTAGGAATGGGCAACAGGGGATGGATCACTTGATGATTTCCTGTTCTGTTCATATCCCTCTGCAGCACCTGGCATTGGCCACTGTCGGAAGACAGGATACTGGGCTCGATGGACCATTGGTCTGACCCAGTATGGCCATTCTTATGTTCTTATTCACCTGCTTGTCTCACCCATGCTGCTAAAGCTGTCAATGGGAATGGCTTCAAGTCACTGCCAGCTCCACCACACTGGAACTGACACCTCGGGGGAAAGGTCCTGTATCCCATCAACCCCCAAGTCAGCCAATGCCCCCACTCTAGGGCCAGATCAGAGCTAGCAGCCCCTGGAGGGGAAATTCCCTGTGTCCCCACCCCCCTGAGCCCCATAGTCCACTGTCACCATGCCTCTGTGGGTCACAACTGACCCAAATTCAGGACAAATTGCTAAGCAATAGGGCAGCCATACCCCAAATCTGGTGGTTATTCTCCCATAAGATATACCAGACCAGCAACAAAAGTAAACTTCTGTCTCACCACACTAGCTAACAAGAAATCAGAAAAGCAGTCTCCTTAGGCATTCCAGCCCTGGATTCAACACCCAAACACTAGACTTAATGATGAGTGGTTATTTAAAGCCAATTTCATCAAACAAAAGGTTCTTCTGATCCCAGAGGACCAGCCACACACCCAGGTCAATATACAACTCAGATCTTACCCAATAATCATGCTGTTGCCAATCCTTTAGTATCTAAAATCTAAAGGTTTATTTATAAAAAGAAAGAAAGAAAGGTGAGAGTTAAAATTGGCTAAAGGAATCAAATACATACAATAATTGCATAGTTCTTGGTCCAGGCTTGTAGCAGTGATGGAATAAACTGCTGGCTTGTTAAGTCTCTGGATGCTTCCAAATCATTGGAAGGTCCTCAGTCCTTTGGTTAGAATGCTCCCATTAGTAAAGTCCATAGTCCAGAGGTTTGAGCAGGAAAGAGGCAAAATTGAGATGTTTCCAGCGCCTTTTATAGCTTCTCTCAAGTGAAGGGAAACCCATTGTTCTCATTGTGGAAAATTACAGGTGACAAGATGGTGTTTGGAGTCCCATGATTTCGCTTAGTCATAGCAGGAAAGTTCATTACGTGTAGATAGGTGTCTTCCATTGTGAGTTAAGTGTTCTTTAATGGGCCATTCAACTTGAATAGTTCCTTCACAATGTGCTAGCTAAATACCTTGTGGATGCTACCCGAAGCAAACATTTGAAATCCAGGTAAAGAGGCAATACTCATAACTTCAAATACAAAAATGATACATGCATACAAATAGCACAGTCATATTCAGCAATTCATAACCTTTCCATAGACACCTTACTTGATATACTTTATAAGATTTGTTGGAATTATATATCAGTGGTAGCAACAATGATCTACATGGTCATATTTTAATCAGATAA
>NW_020676720.1:0-4831 GCF_002925995.2 Terrapene triunguis
ATGGAGGTGCAAACTCGCCCACAGCGATGCTGCCGCTAGTAATGGAGATTTTGGCCCTCATATCTCACATACACAGACAATTGCCACAGAAGAGTCCAGCTATGTATGTTAGCAAACCTGATGATAACAGCAAGAGCCATGAAGTGCAGGCTGCCCTGAAGATTTTGGCGTTTTATGGCACTTGGTCATGGGAGCATTCCTCGCTCCATGGGCGTTCCCTGAGTACACCCACCCTTTTCTCCATGTTACAGTCCTGTCCCTGATGTGGTGCAGAAAGTCCTGGTTCCAGCTGCCAGGTGTTTCTGTCTTATGGATGCTCTCCTAGGCATTCCAGAGTACTCAACTACTTCTCACAGAGGGGCCTCCCCTACTGAATTCAGCGGCCCTACATTTCCTCTCTCCCCCTAGGTGTTGAAGGACGCGGTGCTCGTGTTCAGAGGGTAGTGGAGGCAGTGCACCTTGTGTAGTCAGTGACAGCTGTGCAAAAGGGGTTTATCACGTCAGAACGAGGCAGTCTCCATTAAAGATCTCCTGATGCTTTTCACTAGAGTAAGGGGTGTATCCCCAGTGTCCTGGCCAAATTGCAACCTGGGTAATTATAGCATGCCCGCCTGCTTGTCTTCCCCCTGAAAGCTTTAATTGGTGAAGACATTCTTCACATGCAGTCCCATACTTTAGGGGTGTCATGTGTTGTTGATGCAGTTACGACAGGTGACGTGATCCCTGTGTGATAACTGGAGGTCCGCTGGTTACGTTTGCAAAGTATTTGGAGATCCTTCAGGATACGAGGAGCACGTACAAGATACTTACCGTGAGTAGCCTAACTTGAAGATTAAGCAGCCTGATTCTTCTTGACGCTAATTCTCCTCTCACTACGCCACTCTGGCAGCAGAAATGTAATGCCCTCCACCACTCTCTTCAGAGGTCCTTAGTCTGCCACAGAGGTGCAAAGGGGCCTCACTGCAAAGGAGAGCCAAGCCTATCTTGTCTAGCCTGCGGGAGACTACCAACAAGGTGTGTAGCATCACTTCGGGTACTAGCCAAGAATATGGCACTTGGTTCTAAATGGTCGCTGGTTTCAGCACTACTAGGACACCATCTCTCAGTCCCTCAGCTTTGAAATGCAAATTTTAACCTTGGGTGTCAAAGACAAGAGCGACCTGCAAAGGGTGATTTGCACGCTGTGGCAACCTGTGCTCTATAGATACCATAGCTAGCTAGATGTTTCACTTATTTATGGCTATTTAAGGTTAATTGCCACCAAAATGAAAGTATTGCATGAAAGGCCGATAGTGGATAAATTATAGCTCTTGCACCCCAGCATCCCAAAAGGAATCGAAACCTGCTAGAGATACACTCAGGGAAGACTAGCTTCTTAGCTCTATACAGGTCCTTTGTGACCATCATCATCAATGAGGCACATAGGTTAAAACCCCCATGGATGTGTTTCTCTCCAGCTCCCACCCAACTGAGGGACAGACTTAGCCTCACAAAGGGACCACAGAGCAAATCTTTAAAACCCAGCCTCCCTTTTTGCACTGGCTATAAATACTTACAGTTTCACACCTGTAATTATGCGCTGGAGCAACTGATGTTTAACTAGCTGTCACGCAGGCCCAATCACAGAGATGTTTAAATTACACCAATTGCACACACAATAATCTTCCAGCTGCAAAAGTTTAGGCCCAACAAGCGAGCCTGGGTTGAGGTTCCATTTGAAATCAGGCCTTTCTTAATGTGCATTTCTACTTGTGGCCAGTGGGGCTTTTTAATAAGATGCAAAATGCAAGAAATAAAAAAATTGCAAAAGAATATTTCCTCGTATCTAGGCGGAGTGCTATGCAGCCACTTCCAGTCTTTGTTTTTTCTGTGCCACCAGGACAATGCATAGAGTTTCTGTCACAGGTTCTCACCAGTCCACTATTTCAGGATCTAGGTGTATCTACGTACTAGCAAAAATTTATATAAGTTAATTCCCACACTCCCAAGTAGTGAATCATTAAGGGAACAAAGAAAGGTGCCTCCTTTTAAGCATCATTGCCACCTGCATTATGAACATACGCCCAAGAATACCTGCTGCCTATTTAACCCTTTATGAAAGCAAATAAATATATACTGCAGTCAGCTCTGGGATTGCCTTAACCTTCTGACACATAGGCCAAGAGGAAATAAATTCCTGCATCTAAAAATGCTAATACAAGGGTGAAAAAAATCCCGTGTTGTACTGGCCGAGGGATGCAGCTAAGTCTTCATCCTCAGAAATGCTAGCGCTGTCAGCTCCAACTAACTTTGATGGGAATCTAAGGATGGGCTGCATCTCACAGGTTATGCTTAGCACATTGCCAGATCAAGCCCCTAATGAGCTCTTCATGCTGACCAAACTTACAACTCTTATTTAGCTATTCACGGTGCTAGTCACTGATCCCTAGTTCAAATGAAGTTTTTGACATTGTCAGAGCCAGGCAAGAGGCAGGCTACAGCTACAACTGGCCAGTTCTTCCGTGGCTTATGGTCACCAGCACTGGCAGGTTAGGGTGTCCTCTTGAGTTAAGAATCTGCAAGGCAAATGAAAACAGGGGTAGGGTCATAACCTTTGTGGCTACATTTGGCACAGAACGCAGGCTCGGTTGGTTTCTGTGTAAAATGTTGCAAACAGGCGTGCCACAAATAAATGAAACGAGATAAGCTCTATGTGCCGTATTAGCACATGAAAGGAAAAGCAGCAGACGCGGCAAAGGATTGCCACATCTTGTTCACATTTCAAAATATGTTGGTAGCAAGAGGTAGGTGCTTCTAGGTGATGCTGCTGGTCACTCCTCCAGCCTGAGGAATCCTTCAGTTTCATGGTACTGAGGACAACTCAGATGTGAGGTGGGAAAGGAGCAGATGAGCGATCAGTGCACTGCTAAGAATTGTCAGTATTCCCATTATACTCTTGTTGGTAAGGATAGGCCTGAATCTGAGTGGAACGTTACATAGGGATGCTGGGGCCAGATCTCAGCTGCTGCAAATTAGCATAAATCCAGAGAAATTAATGAAGCTATTTATAGCAGCCGAGGGTGTTCCTCCAATCTAAACGTCACGGCTGGGTTAAACCAGGACCCCAGATTCGAACGTGCTTGGATTTTGGGAACGTTCACATCAAGAGCTGACTCTGCGCTTTGAGAACCAAGCATCTCTAGTCTTAGGGATTTATAACCGTCTCTAAAACTTTGTTCCATTCTAAAACTTGTCGTCTGGCCAAGACGCGTTTCTAGCCCAGGACCAAACATCCATGAACCTGTCTTTGTAAAAACTAGGGAGAGCTCCTTAGCTAGTCCAAATCAGTGTGTCACTCCCTTCACTTCAATGGCATTTGCAGCACATGTATTGACTCTTTCTAAGGCCTGGGCTACACTAGCGGGGGGTTTCAAACTAAGATACGCAACTTCAGCTACACTATTCGCGTAGCTGAATTCGAAGTATCTTAGTTCGACTTACCTGGCTGTCCTCATGGCGGCAAGTTGACCGCCGCGGCTCCCCCGTCAACCCGCTTACTCCTCCTGCCGAGGTGGAGTACGGGCGTCAATTCGGGGATCGATTTATCGCATCTAGATGAGACGCGATAAATCGATCCCCGATACATCGAACACTACCCGCCGATCCGGCGGGTAGTATAGACGTACCCTAAGAAATGAGGATGAGAATCGTGTCTCCCCACCCCCTGGTACCTTGTGTAATCCTGTTCTCTAGTGCAAAGTAAGCCCGATTCACTGGTGTTGCTGGCTACTTTGTGCCTCGCTAGCAATGCAAAGTACCTGTAGAACCAGCCAGTTAAACTGAGTTTATAGCTGCATTGTTCTTACTCTTGGCTCAGGGTGTTTTTTGACTAGTTTCTTCATGTCTTTGAAATTCTCCTTTCTAAAGTTTAGTGTCACTGTCCTAGTTTCTGGTAGATGGTTCTTCCTCCAAGGAGGTTAAATATAATTATATTGTCACTTTTCTTTAATGGCTCAGCTATAATCTCACCCAACACAAACTCATAAAGTGTTAAGGTTCGGTTTAGCACGTCCTGCACATCTCTGCTGTGGATTATGCATTTCAGCGGGGGGGTTACGTGAGAGAGTTTGTTTGATTGATTGGGCGAAGCCTCAGGACTCATCCACAGGAATTGTTTGAGTGGGAAGGTCATCGGAATCTTGGTCTCTTAAAAAATATTGACGTTGATGAGCCAAACGACATTTTACAAAAGCAAGGGACTGGAAATTTGTGGGTTTAGTTCTTGAATCAGACCCAACTGAAGTAGAAATAGGGCAGAAGCTTAAAGCGATTAAGCCAAGTGGGATCAAGAATTGTGGTGGTTAAAGTGTCTGGCATCCAGGCCCGAAATGCTATGCCACGGAGCTCAGCAAAAGCTAGTGATTAGAAATAAGACTCAGGAATAAGAAAATCCTAACAATAATTTGTATGTATATAGCACATTCTGCTGAGTAGCCCCAAGTGCATTGCAAACATTCATTAATCCAATGGGCAGTAAGTCACTCTAATTACCTTTCTACAGATGGGTTAACGGAGGCATCACATTTGCCTCTTCCATGTCATCAGTGACCTTGCTTAGTCAGAAAGGGAGACGCTTCCTCCCTTTGCCTTCAGAGTGGCTGCAAATGGAAAAAAGATTTGAAGTCCCCTCTTCTATTTCCCCCAAACGGTGAGTTAAACATCAAGGGGAAACTGAGAGGTTTGGGGTAAAATTGTCAAAAATGCCTACGGCCTAGGACGCAGAAGCCTAGAACACATACGGGCTCTAACCACTTGGCTATTAAGTATCCTGTCTCAAACACATGTATCCCCA
>NW_020676721.1:0-1326 GCF_002925995.2 Terrapene triunguis
GGCGCTTTTTTTTGCTGCTTGGGGCAGCAAAAAAGCTAGAGCCGGCCCTGGTGCTAGTCCCTTCTGGCCTTGGAATCTGTGAATCTACAGATCCCCCTAGTCATTCCCTTCCTTCATGGAGAGAACAGGAAACTCAGCATGGTCCTCAACACGCTTAGAACACTTGCACCTCTCAATTAAGACAATGACTATCATCAGATCTCACACTGCAAGGCTTCAGCTAGTGGTCAGGAAGGAATCTTTTTCCCAGGTGCACAATTGTCCAGATGTATTCTTGGGGCATGGGGGCGGGGATTGGTGTTCGCCTTCCTCTGAAGCATCTGAGGTTAGCCCTAGCTAGAGACAGGACGAGAGAGAGAGAGTGAATAAGTACTCTTAGGTGGTACAGAGAGTCCTCTTTCCTAGGTACCTGGCTGGCGTGTCTTGCTCACATGCTCAGGGTCAAACTGATCACCAAAGTTGGGCTCAGGAAGGATATTTCCCCCATGTCAAAGTGTCAGGAACTTTAAGGGCATTTTGCCTTTCTCTGCAGCATAGGGCATAGATCGCCTGCTAGGATCATCTGGGCATCTCTCACCTAATCAATTCCTTACTGTTGCTGGCACCCCAGACATTGGTGACACATTGGTCTCTCCTGTTCTCTGCCAGTGGCATGGAATAGTTTAGTCTCTTGAGGACTGAAATTCTTTAATCTAACTAAAGTCATTGGGCTCAGCATAAGGGCATCAGGGTGAAATTTACAGGCGGTCAGAACCGATGATCCAGTTGTTCTTTCTGGTTTTAAACTCTGTGGAAAGAGGACATGGTCCCTGCCCCCAGGAGTTCTCAGTCTAAGGACAGACACACAAGAAGATGGAGATTAGGGGAAAGGGAACAACAAATAAACTGGTAACCTAGCTGGCAATTTCAGCACAAAGGCCAAACACTGAAAGGGCGATGGAGACTGAACTCCTCCCTGATATCTAGACGTGGTCCTTCCAGGGAACGATTTAGTCCAATCCATTTCATTGCAAGGTCACATCTGGCATTGGATGACGGTAGGAGATGCTAGTCCTATATGCTCTATGAATAGGGCTTCCCCACACAATTTATCTCTCTTCACGTACAGAGTGCCTCACCTTTTGATGTATATACCAAGGCACAGTTCTCAGAGCTTTTACTTAATTGCTTCCCAACGTTGTGGCTCTACTCAGCCAAAAACATAGCAGTATCCCTTCTTTTAAAAATCTGCTGTTTTTAGGGCCAGATCTTGTGATCTGTCATAGGCTTTTGTATACACCAGGGCCGGCTCTGGCTTTTTCGCCGCCCCAGGGGGCGGCCGGAGCC
>NW_020676722.1:0-1626 GCF_002925995.2 Terrapene triunguis
CAAGGTTGGCAACGAGTCTGTTCCATGACACTAATAGCACTGCTCCCAGCCCTGTTGAAGCATCTGTGGCTTTCAGTGGGCCAAAAAATTACAGCTCTGGAGTTGATGTCTGAACTCTTTCATGCTCTGGCATATATACCCATTCAGTGCCCTTGTGGAGGTGAGTCTTAGGTGCGTTGTGTGAGCTGCATAGTTAGATATGAATTTGCTGACATAATTCAACAGGCCTAGCAACCTTTATATTTCCTTTTTATCTTCTGGTTTCAGCATGGTCACTGTTGCTCAAATCATTGATTTAACCAGCAAAATTCCCTTTGAGGAATCTCTTCCAAGTATGTTATGTCTCTTGTTTGAAATTGACATTTGGTCTTACTCAGTTTAAGGTTATTAGCTCTTGCAATTTGCAGTACTCTCCTCAGTTGTTCCTGATGTTCAATGGCAGTGCTGCCCCAAATTAGGTCATCAATGTATACTTTAATGCCTGCTAGATCCTCTAGCAGCTGGCTTATTTTACAGTGAAATAATACTTTTGGAGCCAAACATATTCCAAAAGGCAGTCTTAGGAAGTGGTATCTCCCAAACGGTGTGTTGAAACCGCAGATCTTGAAGTCCTCTGTGTCCAAGGGGATATACCAAAATTCTGCATCCAATTTGCTGAAAAATTTGGCTCCTGCCAACTCAGACAATAGTTCACTTCTTGTGGGCAAGTGGAATTGTTCTCTTTTTATGTTTTTGTTCAGCTCCTTAGGGTTCATACATAGCCGTAGTCCCCCTCCTTTTTCTCTGCAATTACTCAGGAGTAAATCCAATCTGTTTTGTTTTTCTATTTGGTGAATGATACCATTTGCTGTCATATTTTGCAGCTCTTTTTCCAGCCTCTTGGAACTTTTCATAGAGTCTATTGCAGATTATGCATCTTCTCATAACTGTGTCTTATATGTTACTTGTTTCCTGTGAATACTTCTGTATATGATGTTATTAATGCTTTCTGATTCTTTGATTGTCTGTCTGTCTCTATGGCATTACATCCTCTTAAGGAGACAAAGCACCTCACGCATGTGTAGGCCCAAGATTGGTTGCTTACTTCTGTGTACCACCAAAAGCTCTTGTTGTATCGTTTCCCCCCTTGTATTTAAATGTCAGTGTGCATTCTCCCAACACTGGAATTTTTCCTCCATTATACTCTTTCACAGATAGTTTTGACTCTTCAACTTTTATATGCTCCTTACATCTCTCTGTTTCAGTTTACTATATTTATTTGTGCCCCAGTGTCTTACCTTGTATGTCACTTAAGTGCCATTTGCGCATATTTTAATTAGTGACAGGTTTCAGAGTAGCAGCCGTGTTAGTCTGTATCCATAAAAAGAACAGGAGTACTTGTGGCACCTTAGAGACTAACAAATTGATTTGAGCATAAGCTTTCATGGGCTACAGCCCACTTCATCGGATGCATAGAATGGAACATATAACAAGGAGTACATATATACATACAGAGAAGATGCCATACCAGCTCTAAGAGGCTAATTAATTAATAGGTCATCTTAATTAATTAACCTCTTAGAGCTGGTATGGCATCTTCTCTGTATGTATATATGTACTCCTTGTTATATGTTCCATTCTATGCAT
>NW_020676723.1:0-1141 GCF_002925995.2 Terrapene triunguis
TGGTAACCCTACAGATTGCCATCCTTGGATTTATGTACAATTTAGGGGTGCAGACATAGGGAAAGAGAGAGAATGCCAAGCAGGGGAAGAGAAGAGACACAAAGAGGATTACTTCTCTCCAAGCACTACATTTAAAAGAGAAAGGTCTTATGGATACCTGCTCTGCTCAAATGGGAGCCTCCAAACTCCAGCTGAAGTGTTCTACATTCTAGACAGAACTTAGATTTATAAAAATCCAAACAGTGACCTGAACACTCTCACAACCACTCTATGGCTGGTAATTCAGCCCCTGGGTAGCAGTGCTATCACTGTGCTCCCTCACATCCTGTGCTTAAGATTGAAATGGAGAATTGGGAAAAGCTTGGCTGCCCAAATTTGAACTTATTAAAACATATTGAAACTTATTACATTGCAGTTGTGCACTAGAACCAGCTGCAAGCAGCAGCACAGGAGCCGGCAAACAGGGCTGCTAACAGGGGAGTTTGAGTGGGAGTGAGTCTCATTGGAGGAGAAGGTATCTGTATTTGCATCTGTCTTTGTAGTGTCTTTGTAGTGCTTGTGTGTGTAGAGGCCTGTAGGGGCAGTGTGCTGGGAGGGCAGCTGAGCCCCGAGCCCTGAGTAGGGGGCGGAGCTTGGCTGATTAGGGGGCCTATAAAAGCGGCCACCCAGCCAGGCAGCGGCACAGGAGCCGGCAAACAGGGCTGCTAACAGGGGAGTTTGAGTGGGAGTTTACAGGGGGAGGTGGAAGGGGAGGCAGGAGGGCGCGGTGTCCCGTGTGCTCTGTTCCCCCAGGTGCAGAGGGCACAGGTGAGCAGGCAGGCCCGGACAACAGCAGCCATGAGCCAAGCAGCAGGGGACACAATGCAGCTGATCGCATGCGGCAGCTGCGGTATGAACATGGTCCTAGCGGGGGTGCCAGACCAGAGGTATGTCTGCATGAAATGCCGCCTAATAGAGCTGCTGGAAGAAAAGATCCGGGGTTTGGAGATGCAGGTAGATACCCTGGTAGAGTTTAGAAGGGGGTTCGAGCAGCTAATGGAGCAAAGGCAAGGAGGGGCTGAAGGGGAATGCTCAGGGGTACAGGTGGAAGCAGGGGCTAAGGTCTGTGAGGGGGAAATGTCAGGGGGAGAACAAGGGCAGT
>NW_020676724.1:0-3242 GCF_002925995.2 Terrapene triunguis
AATCCCCAAAAGCCGGACATGTCCGGGAAAATCCGGACGTATGGTAACCCTAAGCTACAGTATCTGGAATAATATAACTACATAATGCAGAATACATAGCAAAAGAAGTATCCAGAATGTCTCTGACCTCAGTTCTGACTTTTTAGGAGCTGGATTATGGTTACATAACAGCTGGCATTTGTGGTGACTGGCAGAGCAAGCTATCTCCATCAAAGGTGACTGCTAGCAGACAGCAGCGCTGGCTTTCTGTTTCCCTTTTTGTGGCAAATAATTAGTGCTGATGGAAATTTTCCAAATTTAAATTACATTTTTTCCACATGTACAAAAAAATTGAAAAATGTTCATGAAATTGTTCCCCTCTTTTTCCAAAGAACTCTAATAAAAGTGTCATTGTGAAACTATCTCCTGTCCCCAAATCTGAGCTGAAGTTTAAGGAGAGATGGCTGGACTCTGCACCATGGGATTTGTTCATAACACATGCCCAAGACTGAACAACGCATGAAAGACAGAAATCTCCAACAACTCCACCACCACCCTTCCAGCCAGCCCTGGCCTTACAAACACACAGAGCTGTGGAGCATGTACCAGGGGAAATGTAGTGACGTGAATTCATTACTAAAATAAAATTCACTAACCTTAGAGTTGTGTATATTTCCCCCCCCCTTTCTCCATTACATCTTTTTGGCCCATACTTCCTGGGTGCAGTGCCATTGACTCCAGTTGAGGCTTTATCTACATAGGCAAGCCGCACCAGTTTAACCTGACGGTATGTCTACACTACAAACACTACAACGGCACAGCTGTAAACTGTGCCACTGTGGCATAGACACTTTCTACATCAACGGAAAGGATTTTCCATTGCTGTAGTAAACCCGCTTCTCTGATAGGCAGTAGCTAGGTTGACAAAGGAATTCTTCCATCAACCTAGTGGGGTCTACACTGGGGCTTAGATCAGCATAACTATGTCGCACAGAGCTTGAAATTTTTCACAGTCCTGAGCAATGTATCTGAGTTTTAGGTGTAGAGCAGGCCTAAGGTGTAAATTTAAAGACATAGTTGAACTGGTGTGAGCCCCTGTGTGGACGTACCTATTTTGGTTTAGGAGTGGCTTTTCTCCAATTAAGTTAGGGCCTGGGTCTACACAGTTTTGTACCAGTATAACTATTTTGGATGGGGTGGTGATTATACATATTACAGAAAAGTAGTTATACCGGCGCAAAGTTATTCTGGTGTAGGTTATTCCCCCCTTCCCATATGGGAATAGCTATCCCAGTATAAAGCGCCTTTGTACAGTGTAACTACGTCCACACTTGTGGGATTGTACCACTTCAACTATATTGTTAGTGGCCTGATCTATGCTTACAATTTATACTGGCATAGCTATATTGGTAAGGGGTGTGGGTTTTCTTTTTTTTTTTTTTACTGACTTTGCTGTGCCCGTATAAGCCCTAATGCAGATGCATTTATACCAGCATAAAAGTGCTTTTGCCAGTACATCTTATGTCTCCTGGGAACTGGTGTCAGCTATGCTGGCAGAAACACTTCTGCTGGTATAACCTGCATGTACTCTAGGAGGGTTTGCTGCTATAGCTATGCCAGCAAAACCTTTCTAGTGTAGACAAGGCCACGGTTAAAGCAATATAATTTTTATGTGTAGACAATTGTGGATTGGGAACAGGTTTAAGCCACTCTTAAACCTGGTCAACACTAGAAAAGTGATAGAATTTTAACTGTTGGTTAGAAGTGTGGGGGGGAGGGTTGTTTGTTTTTTTACTGAGATAGTTATACTGGTGTAAACCCTAATGTGGGTGACGTTTTAACAACTATAAGTTGTCTTATAACTGTATAGCTTATTTTGCTTCCCAAACTGAAATAAACTATACCACAATAAGGACTTTTATACAGCATAACTGCATCCATGCTAGGTTTTTCTTTGCAACATAAATATAATGGCATAGTTAAAGCAGTAAATCTTCTTAGTGTAGACAAAATCCTTAAACTGAAATTAGAGCATCCAGACAGGAGTTTGAATCAGTGTGACTATATCAGTTTAAAAACTGATTTTAGTTAAGCTGGTGCAATCTTTCCAATGCAGATAAGGCCTGAATTTTGTTTATTTACACCAGGACAGAATTTGCCCATCTCTTCTTATTCACTCCCTCCATCCTCCACCTCTCCCTCTATCCACCACATTTCCATTTTCTATTTCCTTTTTCTAATTATTATTCTCCTTGTTGGTGTCACTAGGCCTGAGTGAACCAAAGTTCTTCCATGTTTAACTCTAATCGACCTCAAAAGCTAGATGCATGGAATGTGTAAACAGCCAGTTATCAGTTACAACCCCCCTCACACTGGTACCAAGCGGTAATAATAGACCTGTATGTTTCTGGCTGAAGGGAAGATAATAAATCAAGGGGAAACAGGACCAGATAACGGTTTAGAGAGAAGTTGCTATCGAGCTAGATTTATAGCCGCTAGAATGATTTAACTGCTTGAATGTATAAACATGGCTTTTGTAGAAGAAGGGAGAGGGAATGGGGGAAGGAGGGGGGAGAAAGGGCGGGAAGGAAGGGGCTTAGTTGTAAAATGTATAAAGAGAGAAAAACTTTATGCTGGTGTGCTTGATCTGAGACTTGCCTGTCTCCTTGCACCACTTCGAGATCTCAAATAAACTTTGTTTGCTTCTCCACCCTGGTGTGTTTATTGGCGTGAAGCACACCGGGCAACGAACCCCGCTGTTGCTGTCCTCGGGCCGGCAACATCCTGGTCTCCTTTCTGGGTCCCTCCCTTTCTCTTTCTTTGTGTGTCTTTCTGTATGTGTGTTTACTTTCTTGACTCTCAGCCAATTAACCAGCCATCCTCCCTGCTGATCTCCACTTTCACAGGACAAACAAAAACGCCCCACGAAACACGAGTTGAAGATACACTACTTTTGTTCCTCCAAGGGAAACTCATTCTTTCCCGGTAAAACCCCCACCTCTTTTCAGTGTGTAAACATGCTGATGCCTTCCAAAGCAGGGACAGGGTAAATAGACCAAGAGGCAATCCATCCCAACCCATTTTCGCTGATGGAGAGCAAGTCTGATACAGCAGGTTAAAGACTTGATGGACGCAGACTGGTTTTAAAGGTGAGCCTATTTTTCTAGGGTTACCATTCGTCCGGATTCCCCCGGACATGTCCGGCTTTTTGAGCTAAAAATAGCGTCCGGGGGGAATTTGTAAATGTCCGGACTTCCCCCCCA
>NW_020676725.1:0-1379 GCF_002925995.2 Terrapene triunguis
CTACTAAATACCTAAAAACTACAAGTTGTAGTGTCTGGGATCCTCCCTTTACCACCTCCTATAGAAAGTTGCCAGGGCATGAGAACAGAGAGACGATCCGATCATCTGGACAGTCAGAGGCGCTTTGTAAGAATTAAGAGTAATTAGGAATGAAAGGTCTTTGTGAAAACAAAGCCACAGTTGTGTGGTGCCAAAAGGCTAGTTACAGCCAATTTTTTTTTTTTTATAGAAAGCTTCTTAGCTAAAAATAAATTGAATGTCACTGTGCTAAACCTGGAAACTCAAATATGAATCTGCCTCCAGTCGGGGTCTATTACATGAGGATCCAGAGGCACAGTGGACTTCACTGTATCAAATCAAGCACTGATTCATATGAGGAAACCACATGCAAGTCCCCTGTAGAAGAGAGCACACAGGTAAAGGTGTGTCTACATTACGACTGGGATTGAGCCTCTCAGGGTGGGAAGACAGAACCCAACTGAGGCTCGAGCGAACATGCTAAAAATAGCAATGTGGACGTGGCAGCATGGGCTCTCAAGCCCACCTGACTGCCGGGATTGGAGCTCAGGTGAGCTAGCCAGAGGCTCCACCAGAGCCACCAGGCCCACACTATTTTTAGCACACTGGCTCAAGCCCCACTAGTGCAAGTCTGTTCACGCCCAGCTGCCGTTCAAACGTCCCCTAAGGGGACACCCAGTTTGCATTCAAACCCTGTTTAGATGTAGCACTTGTACCCACCATTAAATTACTGTAGCGCTGGTAGTCACTGGGGCTTGCTACCCAGGAAGAAACCTCTCTCTGTCATTGAAGTGTCTAGCTATGAACAGCACCAGTTCCCACTGGGATCGGTAAGATTCTGTGCCATGTTAGACCCCCACCTCTGTTCCAGGGGAAAGTCATCTCCATCGCAGCTAAGAGGATGGAGAAGTGTAAAAAAAACACACAGATCCACAAGGTCCCTGCAAGCCACTCCAGGGCAGGGACAAGGGGGCCATACCCCCACCTCCCCCCGGAACATGCCTCCCTACAGCTCCTGTCTGCCCCAGGGGGACCAGGCCAGAGACGAGGGACCAGAGGCTGCACAAGCGTTCAACCACCCCCCACTCACACTGCTCAGACCCACGGGGGTCCGCTGCCCATCACCGCCTTCACGCATGATGCAGTCACCGGAGAGCCCACGGCACAGCCACCGGCACCGTGCAAAGAGCTCCCCGCCAGGGGCCCGGCACACGCACCCACACCTCCCGGGCTCCCCCACCCGTGAACAGCGCCCCCAGGCTCCCTCTCCCCCGCTGTGCACAGCTCTCCCCACCCACAGCGCCCCTCGTACCTCCCCCCCGTGCACAGCATCCCCGGGCTCCCCCCCCACAGCGCCCCCA
>NW_020676726.1:0-1358 GCF_002925995.2 Terrapene triunguis
GGGGCGGGGCTAGGGCGGGGCTCCTCCCATCCTCTTTTTTGCTTGCTGAAATATGGTAACCCTAATGGAAGTCAACCAGTTACAAATAGAAAGGGAAGAACAAAGATCTCCCTTTGGGATCAAAATAAGCCTGCTGAGGGAGGTGTTACTGGAGGGAGCCCTACAGCAAGTCCCTACTGGAGGGAGTCCTACAGCTCTAATGTGCCTCCCAGGGAAGTCAAGTCAGTAGGACTACATGTGCTTAAAGTTTAAGCAGGTGCTAAAGATCTTTGCTGGACTGGGGCCACAGAGCAGAAAGCACATAAAGTTAATAAAGCACCAAAGCAAGCCAACTGCATTTTACTGAGGAAGTTTCTTCTCCTGTATTTAATTGATTGAACTAAATGTCTCCAGTTTACTGAGCTCACACTCCCTTGTAGTTTGTCTCCTTTCTCTTACAGCAAAAATACAGCCACTACTGTATACATAGGAAGGAAACACAATGAATATGAAAGGAAAGGGGAGAGAGAGAGAGAGAAAGAGAGAGGAAAGAAGGAAGAGAAAGAAAGTCATAGAGTCAGAGATGAGTAAGGAAGATCAAAAGCAAGCAAGGACAACTGCCGGGAGAGAGAAATATCAAATTTAGTGTGGGGCTGGGGGAAATCTTCATTTTGCAGTATTCTTTTCTGGCCTTCAGCCTGGCCCCGTGAAACCACTTCTATCGAGCAGATGACAGATTAGAGCCAGGGATTAAATTGTTTAAGAACAAAGATTTACAGCTCATGAGGTACATCAGAATCTAAAATGAGATCAGTTCTGTAGCATACAGGATCTCAACCACTTTGAAAACTATGGCAAAGAAAAAAAATTCTTTACATCTCTGAGAGCAGGATTCTATTTCTACCACAAGAAAGTGATTTCTCAATACCACTGGAATGTGGCTTCTGGAGCGGGCTTTCTGCTTAAAATATTCTCCTATTGTTTGCAGTGTGTTAAGAATGAATTTAATGGAGGGAATCAGAAATAGAAAAATATTTTTTCATTTATATAAATAAAAAAGTCCTAGCCAGATGAGTAGCTTGTTGAGTTAGCCAAGAAGACAGGGTTTTTGTTTGTTTGTTTGTTTTTCAGAGTGTCCCATTCATGCAGTGTTGCATAAATGTTGGAGTCTTCTTATTTGGAGTAAGTGACACAACACACTAGACATGTTAAGTCCGTGAAGGAAAGTGTTAGGCAGATACATCTGCCAGATCAGAGTCATGTGCCTGAGTTTTTCCCAATTGGAATACTCTGGCCAGGGCCGGCTCCAGACACCAGCTGAGCAAGCTGGTGCTTGGGGTGGCAGATTGTTGGAGGCGGCATTCTGCCCAATCCTAGGG
>NW_020676727.1:0-4129 GCF_002925995.2 Terrapene triunguis
TATTTTATAGGGACAGTCCTGATATTTGGGGCTTTTTCTTCTATAGGTGCCTATTAACCCCGACCCCCTGTCCCGATTTTTCACACTTGCTGTCTGGTCACCCTAGACGACACTGTTCAAACTCCCACAGGGCTCAAAGTCTTCCCTTGGGATGGGCAGAAGGGCCTCCCTGGCTGTGACACTTCTCTCCTGTTCCACTCCAAACACAGCCCACACAGAGCGTAAAACCAAACCCTCAGAGCACCCCTGGACTACAGCGTCGTTACATTTAACAGTGCTGATTGTATGGTTTCTTTCAGGTCGTTAATAAACATGTTCTATAGTGCAGGGCCAAGAGCTGATCCCTGTGGGACCCCATTAGCACACACCTGCTCTATGCTGATTCCCCATTCACAATTACATTTTGAGACCTCGCAGCTAGCCAGCTTTTAGTCCATTGAATGTGGGCCCTGTTAATGTAATATCTTTCCAGTTTTTAAATCAAATGTCATGTGATACCATGTGAAATGCCTTGCAAATGTCCAATTCTATTACATCAGCTATTACCTTTATTAACCAAACTAGTAATCTAAAAAAAGATATCAAATTAGTTTGACAGCATCTATTTTCCATAAACCCACATTGATTGGGATTAATTATTCACCCTCCTTTAATTCTTTATTCATCCAGTCCTGGCTCAGCTGCTCCATTATCTTGCCCAGGATCAATGTCAGGCTGACAGGCCTATAATTATGGAGGTGATACCATTTACCCTTTTTAAATATTGGCACAACATTAGCTTTCTTCCAGTCCTTTGGAACTTCCGTGGTGCTCCAAGACTTCTTGAAAATCAACATTAACAGTCCAGCAAGCTCCTCAGCCAGCTCTTTTAAAACTCTTGGATGCAAGTTATCTGGACCTGCTGACTGAAAACTGTCAGGGATGCTGTTTAACATCCTCCTGAGATAATAATGGAATGGAAAGAATGTTATCATATGATATGACTACACCATCTGTTTTTTCCCCCCAAATACTGAACAGAAATATTTATTGAACACTTCTGCCTTTTCTGCCTTATTATTGCTAATTGTACCATTTCCATCTAGTAACGGACTAATACCAGTGTTTGGATTCTTTTTGTTCCTAGTTTATTTTTAAAAATTCCTTCTTATTGTCCTTAACTCTGATGGCCATAGAGTTCTCCCTGTGTCCCTTTGCTTCCCTTATCATTTTGCTACAATTCCTGTCTTCCGAGTTATATTACTATCAACTTCTCCTTTCTTCCATTTGTTTTATATACATGTTTTTGCTTTTTATAGCAGCCGTCACTTCCCCACTAAACCAGATTGGTTTTTAACCAATATGGCCTTCTTCCTCAATTGTGGGATTGTGGCTTTTGGGGCACCTAATGAAGTGTTCTTAAACAACTGCCAATTGCCATTCACATTTTTCTGATTAAATTCTTCCTCCCGGCTGATTTGGCTCAGAAGCTCTGTGAAACTGGCCTTTTTAAAGCACAAAGTGTTTGTATAAATAAATAAATAAATAAATGGTCTGGACTTTATCCTGTTTGCACATTATCAATGTGATCAAGTCATGATCATGTGTAGCTAAGTTACCATTAATTTTTAGTTCTTTGATCAGTCCCTCTTTATCTGTCACAACAAGATCTAATATAGCATTCCCCACCCCCAACCCCTGGTTGGATGTAACACTTTTTCAGTCAGGAAATTGTCGTCATGTTTAGAAATTCCAAGGACATTTTAGTCCTGGCAGCATGAAACCTCCAGCATGTGTCACTCAGATTGAAGTACTGATCCAGCAGCTTTTCCCCCTACACATTATAGTTAGTGCTTAAGGAGCCGCCCATCCAGTTCCTAGTGTGATTCGGGGTCTGGAGCAGACACCACCCAATGCCCCAGTCTGTGTGTTATCTGTTAGACATTGAGCCACAAGCACTTCCTTTTCTTCTGCGTTACCAGTGACAACGCCATTTTTGACTGAGTTCCCCTTCCTCCCTGTAGCAGGCCACGGACTCACCCGGGGCCGCCTCCTCCTGCTGCTTGCCTCAGGAATTAGCTCAATTCCAGCTCCCAGAGTGCCCTCTGCTGACCGGTGTCTCATCTGCCTCAGGGCCCCATGTCCATCCCGGACCCTGGTGCCCTTTACCTCGGGGTTCTGCCCCCCAGCAGTCCCCCCACACTCTGGGTTTCCCCTCCCAGGGGAACCCCCAACCCTCTGTCCCCACCTTGCCTCAGTGGCTACTGCCAGTCATCATCTAGCCCCTGCTCACTGGGGCAGACTGCAGTCTGTCATGGCCACTCATCACTGGCAAGGGGGTTGGACCTGCTGTCGCTTCCTCTGCCTATCCCTGGGCTGCCCCTCTGCAGCCCCAGTACCTCCTTCGGCCTTTAACAAGGCCTCAGCCTGGGGAGTTGCCAGGCTGGAGCTCCCCAGCCCTGCTCTGCTTCCAGTGCCCTTCTCAGCTCCCAGACAGCCAGGTCCTTCTCCCTCCAAGGCTGGAGAGAGACTCTGACCCAGCTCCTCCCTTAGCCCTTCTTATCAGGGCCTGCTGTGGCCTGATTAGGTGTGACCCCAGCTGTGGCCACTTCCCCCAATCAGGCTCCCTTTTCTCCCCGGAGCGGGGTAACCGCTCTGCTACACTCCCCTTTTGCCCATTCAATCCTTCCTGAAAAGGTTATAACCATTGATTTTAACAGTCCAGTTGTGTGACTCAACCCACCAGGTGTCAGCAGTACCAACTAGATTGAATTTATCCTCATAAATTAGCAATTCCAATCCCTCTGCTTTGTTGCCCAGGCTCCTAGCATTGGGGTCAAGGCAATTCAAGAATGTCTTCTCTCCACGTCCTTGGTACCTGGATTCATTTTCTTCTCGGCACCTCAATTTTGTGCTAGCTGAGGGTTCAGATCTTCCCACTTTTTACCCTCCCCTTTTGCTATCAGTTGAACGCCCTCCTGCCTACTCCGGCCAGCCTGTCCTCAGCGATATTGGTCCCCTTCTACTGAGGTGGAGGCCAGCCACTCTATACTGCCCCATAGAATGGGGACCAATGTTCCACCAAATCACATCCTTCCACCCTTTCCTAGCCAGAGGCTCATTTCCAGACTCTTCTGCCTTCTGTCACCCTTTGCTCATGGGACAGGGAGTCTCAGAGAAGACTGCTTGAATATTCTTCTTCAGCACACTTCCAAAATCCCTGAAGTCATCTGCTGTCTGCAAGATATCCTGGGACACAGGGTCATTAGTGCAGATATGAACCGTCACCAATGGATCCTTTCCCATCCATTTCAAAAGCCTGTCCAATCTTAGAGCGATGTCTCATGTCTTGGCCCCAGGAAGGTAGTGCACCGTCCTGTTTTCGGCCTGTCCCTTGCAATGTTCTTTCAATTCTGAGGACTGAATCCCCAAGAAGGACGTTTGCAGAGCTCCTCGTGATCAAGCTCGAGAACAAGGAGAGTGCGCGAGGATGGGTAGAGCAGCAGGTGGAGAGATTTTCTGAATGTCTGGAAAGGGCACCTCTGATGCCCCAAATGGTCAGGGAAACCTGGCCAGAGATGCATTGTGCTCCTCCTTTGAGGTCTGGAGGTCATGGTGGGCAATGAATGCGTTGTAACCAAGGAACTGTGGCTGGGGGGAGAGAGGGGGGGTTCTGCCATTTGTGGGATGATCTTCATCCAAATGAAATCTTTCAGCCAAGTTGTACCAAAATGAATATGATGAAGGAAGTGTTATTTATCCCTTCCCATAACACAAGAACCAGGGCTCACCCAATGAGATTAAAAGGCAGCAGGTTTCAAACAAATAAACAAACCCTAGTTCTTTACACAACACACAGTCAACTTGTGGAATTTGCCAGGGGATGTTGCACAGGCCAAATGTATAACTGGGGTCAAAAAAAGTACTGGGTAAGTTCCTGGAGGATAGGTCTATCAATGGCTACTAGCCAGGATGGTCAGGGACACAACCCCACACTCCAGGTGCCCCAAAACCTCTGACTGCCAGAAGCTGGGACTGGACAACATGGGATGGATCACTCCAAAACAGGGCCGGCTCCAGGCACCAGGCAACCAAGCACGTGCTTGGGGCAGCACCTGGTAAGGGGCGGCCAATCTTGAGGTGGCGGGGG
>NW_020676728.1:0-8004 GCF_002925995.2 Terrapene triunguis
CGGCCGGAGGCTTTTTCGCCTGGGGCGGCGAAAAAGCCAGAGCCGGCCCTGCTCTGCCTTCATGTACATGGAGAAAGGCTAACACAGTGACCTGTCTGCTAACCTGCCTCTCTATGCCTTGTGCCCTCCTGGACATTTCTTGCTACTAGGTAGCTTACTCTCCCCTCATCTGAGCCATCAATAGGCTTTACACTGCCAGGAATCATCTCCTTTGTTGTCCTCACCATACTCCTTTGTATACCCAGGTGCCATCTCAATGGCATTCACATGTGGGTTTTTCATTAATAACTTCCCCAGAAGTTAAAGCCAGCTATGTGTCCGGATACACTAAATCAGGGGAATATGGCCTTTTGGGATAATGATGCAACTGCAGGCAGGTGCCACAAAAAACTAGAAATGAGAGTGTTCCCCTCATTTTAATTGGTCACATTCCTAGCCAGGGTCCTCTGAGCATGGTGAAGACAGGCACATGCCATAATTCAACCTTCATCAGGCCTTTCATTCAGACTCCTAGACACCAACATCTAAGTGCCCCTGCTCTTCAGACTCGGTGACATTACTGCCACAGCTACCTGGGGAGGTGGTAGGAAGGCTGCAGACCACAAGAGCAGGGGGTGTTCACCTTTCTGGCCCCTCACTCTCCTCTGCCTCCATGCCGTTCAGCTGCACAGAGCTTCCCATGGCTGAGAGGGTGCTGGAGCCTATTCAATGCAGATGGCAGCTCTGACTTTCCAGAAATAGGATTCTACTTGTACATTTCTCCAATTTCATCTTCAATAACTCTGATATGGACAAAGGATATTTGAATCATCTGAAGCCGGCTGATCTGACTGTGGACATAGTCTCTCCCCAGCTAGGTCCTCTGGGCTATAAACCTCAGTCAGTCCCAGTGTCAACATTAGTGCTATTTTTGCTCCTTGTGTGTCAGAGAAACTTCTGTTTCAAACTGACATATCTGTGGTGAAAGGTAATTAAAACAATCAGCGCAGAAGACACTTACCTTGGGCATCTGGATGCCCTCTGGACAGGTGGGCTTCACCTGAATCTCACTTTCTTTACCACAGCACTGAAGCTACGCAGTTGAGAGAGAGAGAAAGTCAAAAAAGGGAGAAACTACATACTAGTTTCCTACTGAGACTCTGCATTCAATGGCAGCAAGTGGGCCAGTAACTAAAAGGAAAGACTAGAGACAGGGGCACAAATGTATCCCTCTTTGGTAACTCCACTCCCTTGAGTAGATTTTCATGTACATTGAATGTGGCCCAAATTCTCAAAATTCCTTTAATTTCAAATTTCTGAATTCTCAATGGACAAGTAAATACCAACATCCAGAAACACGTACATAAAAAAAGGCTCCCGGAAGGGACTTTATGGCCCAGTTCAGATAGTCTGACAAACAGACCAGACTGTTCAAGGCAACACAAATCTCTGCCATGGAGGGCCCAGCAGTTTCTAAATCCCTTTACCCAGGAAAACACAAATAGTTCAAGCAGCATGTGTAGAAATGTGGGCACCATGCTGAAGCTGCAGCAGAATACGCTAGAATCTTTATTACAGACAGAATATGCTGTTGGGTTTGTGGCCAGTGATAAATCAGCAGAATGTTTCAGTGGGTTTGTTTTTCCCGTTGACACATCTCTGAGAAAATGCTTGGAATTCCTCTTTGGGTCATAATTAACAGGCATGGGAGAAGGACAAGAGGTTCAGAGGTTGTGAAATGTTAGTTATGAAGAATGCTGGAATGATAGAACAGTGACAAAAGAAAGGGTTTGATCTCTATGGGAGGCAGCATAGCTTGACGAAATGAACACAGACTTGGGCACAAGTAGGACTCTAAGTTCTGATCTTGGCTTGGTCGCTGACTTGCTGTGTGGCCTGGAACAAGTCTCTCATTCTGTGCTTCGGTTCCCTGGCTGTACAATGGGAATGATGACAGGACCTACCTTTAATACTGTTTACATCACAGTAGGGCGTGGGGGCCCTGGGCAGGACGTTGTGCTAGGCACTATACAGACAGAGGTGAACTCAGTCCCCACCATGACGGGTTTATGAGCTCTCACAAGGGAGTAATTAGTTACTGTCTGTACAGCTACTGTTCAGCTAAGTTTCAGGGACACTCACAAACTCATCCAGTTCTTGAGCAAGGGACATGAGGGCTAACTGTCCCAGGTGTCTGACAGAGAGAGGTGACGATGCATCGCATGGGAAAAAGGCCTCTTTGTTGAGCTGGAGTGGACCCTGCTGGAGAAGCCAAACCTGGTTGTTGTAGATTCTTTTGCGGATTGTTTTCTAGTTGGGCAAATGACACCTCGAGTGCACTGGGGACCAGATCTGCCCAGGACTCAGGCGAACGGAGTCCACTGCCCTCGGATTATTCTTAAGCCTGTGCCCTGTTGTGTGTTACTGGAGTTACTCAGCACTATGGCTATAAGGAACAGGATGGATGGGGAAGGGCATGTGTAATGTTGTGCTGGAGGAAACACATGGATAAACTGAAGTACAAGAGAAATCATTGGCACTGCACACCTGGTTGTGGCCTCTTCATTTCTATGGTAACAAATGTCATTGTCCAGATCCCTGGTGATGACATTATTAATTCACCATTAGTTTCTCTAGGAAGAACTTGGCCCAAACACAGCTTCAGAAACCGACGGGGAACATTCCTTGCTTTGTGGGGCAGGAGGCCACAGTATTGTCACGACAGGGTATTCTTTCCTCAAGTATGTGAATGAGGCATGGGGCCAGTTTGGCCTTAAGGCTTGTCCACGCATGACAGTTAGCATCAGTTAATCCTAATTAACTCCCCATGTAGAAAATCCCTTTGATAGCTGGTGCTGAAGAGAGCCCTTTAGGGCTGATGCAGCCCTTTAAATGCAGTTTGATTCAGAAATTTCCTGCCCATTCTGATTTTTTCATATTTATATTTGCATATTTATAGATTTTAAAGCCAGAAGGGATCATTATGGTCATCTAGTCTGACCTCCTGTATAAAGCAGTCCACAGAATTTCACTCAGAAATTGAAGGTCTAGCAGTTTTCACTTCCAGGGTTAGTACTTACCTGCAATTTGAGCCCAGGACTTCTGGCACCTAAAGCAAGCAGCATACACTTGAGCCACCAGGTCACCTTTAAACAAACCCCTCAATTCTACTCCCTTAGGGCGCAGACAGTGGGAAGCAGTCACCCTTCTGCAAACCCTGGCATTCGATTTTTGAAGGGCGCCACCACTGTGAGCACTGTTTAAGCTCATATGGGTTACTCACAGCTGTGTGGAACTGAATGAGAGTTTTGTTGCTCTTCCCCATGTCCATCACATAGTCATCATAAGCTTCTTTATAGATGGTCTGGACCTCCTGTACTGCCTGCAGAAATCAGACAAGTCCAGTGAGATACTGAATTGGAGACAACTGGGGGCCTAACAGATCCTACTCCAAATCCAATATAGATCCCTGGCTTCCCTCTCCAGCCCCTAGAGTCATGAGCGACTCCTCTACATTATTTTATCCCTAGTGATCTGGTGGATAGTAATAGAGATGCTCTGGGAGAGCAGGCTCTTGGGGACTAATGAGAACTTGGGCAGAACCCTACAGCACTTGTTTACTATATGTCTGCCAGGCACTCAGAACCCAGGAGAGGTTCACTAACAAGAGATGTTCATTGTTTTGATTATGTACAACTCCCCAGAGTGTCACCCACTCCCCTACAGCTCTCCAGGCAGTTCTGAAGTCGATGTTACTCTCACATACAGGGATTATTTATACCTTTGGATTTTCTGTTCATATGTGGGAGTGGAGACTATGTCCCATTCTGAAGCACAGCTTCTCAGGCTCATGACAACATGAGCTCTCTGTGTCTAGAGGGTCACAGAGTCCTCCTGTTTCTGTGGAATCCTTCCCTAAAATGTGGTCTTTACCTGAGCTCTTCAGATCAGTCAGCAGCAGGAATCCAAACCCAGCCCATAACATCAGAATCACCTTGCTACTCACCGCTTTTTTGCCTATAAATGCAAACACTCCAGCAGTGACTTCAGCAGCAAATATCACCAGCAAGCAGGCAAAAAACTGCAGAGGAGAAACAGAATCGGTACTAGTTTATTTTACATAAGGCCCTTTATACAAACTATGCATCCCAAATCATTCCACAAGGCTCAATAACACACAACAGCAGAGGGAGGAAGGTGTTAGCAGGCAGAGGCAAGGGGGAAGGAGTGGTCTTTTCAGATTAGATTTTCAATGAGATAAAGGGCAGATGAGGTAGAAATAGACCCCAGGAGGTGGCTCCAGATGGTGGAAGTGACAGAGGAGGCAGTCCCAGGAGGCAGCAACTGAGTCAAGCTAGCAAGGGGATAATTTCACACATGGAAGCTCTTGAATGGGACCTGCTGGAGATGTTGGGTTAATAAAGTAGCTGCTCATTATGAGGAGTAAAATCAAGTTACTGATCTCTGACCCACGAGCTGTTCCCACCAGTGATGAAATGGTGCACCCCTGAAGGAGATTTCTATCAGAATAACCTCCAACAGAGAGATGGTCCATCAAGCCTGTTACTTACCGCTCCAAGCAGGCACTGAGACTCCCGCACTGCTCCACAGCACCCAAAAAATCCAACTGTCATCATCAACGCCCCTGCTCCCACGAGCACATACAGCCCTGTGGGGAAACCAGAACCAGTCAGTCTCAGAAGAGTTCAACCAGAACAGCCTTTCAGGCATTACATCACTTTTCTTGGCAGGAAGAAGCCTGTCATCCATTCTCAGTCCTGTGTTTGTGCCCCAGGGGACAGTCCCCTCTATCTCTACAGCTCCTCAGCAGGGCTGCTGTGTCCCCCAAAGGAAACCAGTCACCTCCTTAGATCTCCTAAGGAAGCTCCACAAAGGCCAGCATGAAAAGAGTTCCATCTGTCAGGTCTCCTGTATGGAAACCTGCGAAGCCCAGCAAGAATTCTACTGCCCACCAATAGGGACCGTGTTTTATACATCACATCATATAGAATTGTCTTATAGCTAGTCACCACAGAACAAGGAGCAGGAAATACAATCCTCTAAAGTCAGCACTGCTCAGGATCACGTCTCCCTGGAGTGTACGTTCTCTGTGGAGGAGAAAGCCTTTGCCACACGGAATTCCTGTGACACTGAAGCACCTGTCCTGGCCTCTAATGGGACCCATCTCATAGAAACCTCCATAGCTTTTCTAAAGCTTATGGGCTTGGTTTTGCCAGCTGGCCCAGTGGGTGGTTGGGAAACACACTGGATTGCTGTGCAGGGGGTGAGTTTGGGAAGCCCCACGGAACCATGCTGCTGGGATGGCTGGGCACCGTGCTAACGACACTCTCAGTCTCCTCCAGAAGGGAAGGCACAGGCTCTATTGCATGGTGCTGTCCATGGCAGCAGTATTTCAGCTTTGGAAGATACTGCTGGCTACTGGAAACGAGGTGTGGGGCCTATTGGAAAACTGATGCCTCAGGAGAAATGGAATGAGACCATCACATTACAACTCCTGTGGACAAAGACTGGCAATAAAAAGTCAACGTTCCCTAAGAAGCTGCTGAGGGTCAGCCACTGTGAATCCCAATGGTGAGCTCTCCTTTCACATCTCTCAGTAGGGGCATCTCTCAGTAGGTCACTGGATACATGAGATGCTTCTCTATTTGGAGCGTGGCTTCTTTCCTGCGGAATAAGTAGCAGGGACACTGGTGCTTCGTATGATAGTTAATGGATCTGGAGTGTGCCTAACACATGCCCTTATAGCATACTGATGCAGATGCCAAAACGTCAGACACCCAGAGCTGCTAGGGGCTCATGTTATCAGTATAAGGCCAGGGACTTTCTTCCACAGACGCTGCCAGCACAAGCAGCATGTGTTATACTAGGCAGTGTCATAAAGAAAGAGAGACAAACCATGGTCAGATGGTCTGGTAAAGTGGTTATGTATGAAAGGGGCAAGCAGCCTAAAACTCACAGTCCAAGATTCTCATATGAACTGCAGGCAGCACCTCCTGCAGGGCCTGTTGCCTCCAGCCAGATTTCGTATTGCCCTCGATTTCATCAGACATGGTCCGAGTGACCCTGCAGTAGCTGGTGGGAACACTGTGAACTGCCTCCATAGTCTGGCTGGCTGTTCACAGCTAAGTGCTTCAGAGATAACTTGGGAGTGGTGGGTATTGTCCAGAAACTCTGGCTAACCTCTCTCTTGGACTTGTTCCCAGAACAGCTTGGGGCCATCTGGCCAAAGGAGGTTTGCCTGTACAGAATTTGCATGGCATGTAGACTGGTCAGAAACAGTGACAATCATAAAATGTAATGTATTAGTGGATACTGCAAGGTGTCTCAGGAGCAGGCTGGGGTGAGCCTGATCAGGTGGGAGAGGAGAGGGGAGACCACAGAAAGGCCCCTAGCGCTGAGGGACACAGGCTTGGCACCTCCATACATGTAAAACTAGACTGGCCAAAGTACAGTACTATAGAAAATATTGTAGTGATCATTTCTGACCCACTCTGAGAGCTATTCAGCTTTTGCCATCTCCAGCATCTCTGTGCACTTCTAAGTGACATGAGGTCACTTGCATGGCTTTGTGTTCTAGACTTTATCTGGGGGAGAGGGAGACAGGTGGGGGCTGCCTCTTCCAGGCAGAGATCACATCTTATTTATATCTGTAAATTGTTTAATGATGAATGGATAATAATTCAGCCTGGCTGCAGGCTTTCAGTCAGAGCGCAAGGAGGGTGCGCATTACTCGATGGAATCTATGATGCCTTGTCCTCAGGTACAGCACTGACCCCAAACAGGCCTGCTGTCCAGCACAGCACCCTGCTACTCCAGCCTTTGCCATCTTTGCACGGGGGCTGGGAACTCAGACATACTTAATGCATATCAAATGCTAAAATGAGCCTGCAGCACTTTCCATCTCACTAGCATGTGGGGGATGGGGATGCTAAGGTCGGTTGTCCCACTAGAGGGCACAGTCAGCCCTGCTTTCAGAGTCAACCGTACACTGTGCGTTTTCAGACTTTTACTATTTTCTAATGTTAAACATTTTATTTTTTAAAATTGACCCGAATCTTTATCATTCACATAGCTGCCAGCATTGAATACGCACTAGGCCCTGCGGCATCCAAATCTGCACAGAGACCCCACAGAAGGGTGTAGGAATAATTGAGAGGGAAATAATAGTTAAAACCTCTGCATTCCCCAGTGCATCGTGGCATCTCTCTTTTGGAGGACAAGTTCTTTGGGGCTCTCTCTGCATTTGTGCACAATATATTCAGCACACAGGGATGCTAGGCAAAATAGCAGAGCTAGTCGAGAAATAGAAAATATTTCTTCAAAAATTCTACAGAAAATAGTTACATGTTAACAAAAACTTTCATCCAGTCCCATAAGATATCATCATAATCTTATTACAATACTGACAGCCTCAGAACTGCAGTTTACTCAAACCATGGCAGAGTTCCTGCCCGCTTGTCCAGTAGCAAGGGACGATCTCACTGCCATGCCACTGCTGTCATTAAAGTGCCACACTGGAGGGTCCAAAATCCCAATGGCTTTTCTGTCTCTCTCCCTCTGTAATACACCTCTACCCCGATATAATGCGGTCCTCGGGAGCCAAAAAATCTCACCGTGTTATAGGTGAGACCGCATTACATCCGGGTAGAGAGAGGAACCGCTTTTACCGCTCCCCGCCCCAGCTTCCCCCCCCCTCCGGCTTGCCATGCCAATCAGCTGTTTGGCCCAGCAAGCCTGGAAGGGGGGGTGGGGGTAGAAGTGGAGCGGCAGCGGCGCGCTCAGGGGAGGAGGCAGAGATGAGCTGGAGCGGGGAGTGGTTCCTCTGCACCCCCCCCATTACTTGCTGCGGCCCTCCCCGGCCCCAGCTTACCTCCGTTCTGTCTCCTCCCACGAGCGCGCCGCAGCTCCGCTTCCCCCCCTCCCGCCAAGGCTTGCCACGCCAATCAGCTGTTTTGCGCAGCAAGCCTGGAAGGGAGGAGAAGCGGAGCTGAGCGGCGCGCTTGT
>NW_020676729.1:0-2410 GCF_002925995.2 Terrapene triunguis
CTGCACTTGTCCTTGTTGAATCTCATCAGATTTCTTTTGGCCCAATCCTCTAATTTGTCTAGGTCCCTCTGTATCCTATCCCTACCCTCCAGCGTATCTACCACTCCTCCCAGTTTAGTGTCATCTGCAAACTTGCTGAGGCTGCAGTCCACACCATCCTCCAGATCATTAATGAAGATATTGAACAAAACCGGCCCCAGGTCCGACCCTTGGGGCACTAATACCCTTGGGGCACTGATACCAGCTGCCAACTAGACATGGAGCCATTGATCACTACCCATTGAGCCCGACGATCTAGCCAGCTTTCTATCCACCTTATAGTCCGTCCATCAAATCCATACTTCTTTAACTTGCCGGCAAGAATACAGAGCCAGAGCCATAGTCACGATGCTCCCTCCGCACTCTGCCCTGCGCTGCCTCCCTGATGGCACACAGCGCAAGAGACCCTGTCCTGTACCAAGATGGATGGGGGCACTAAGAGAGACCTACAGCTATCTCCCTGCTCGCCTGCCACCAGGGGAGGACTGCCCTGGGCAGGATGGGTATAGGCTGGAGGGTTTCCTGGTTTCTTTGCCATCTTGAACAGGGGATCTGTGATGTGGTTCCTCACCAGACTCATGTTGTGACGGTACTCTCCACAGGACCCATCTCTCTCCTGGACAATAGCGCTCTTTTCCAGTCAGTTCAGAGCCAGTGATCCCTCCCCTCCTCTTCACCCTCCCGACTCAAGGCTTCTCTTTGTCCCCAGATCCCTTCTCTCTCCTGGATATCGCTCTCCAGAGCTCCCCTCCCATGAGGTTTTTTGCTGGCCCCCCATATCTGGTTGTAATAGCAATTCACAGGGGTTCTACTTTCTTCCTTCTTATCAAACTGTCTGTACTTGGCTATCTTGATTATCACTTCAAAAGGTTTTTTTTCTCTTACTTAATTGGCCTCTCAGAGTTGGTAAGACAACTCCCACCTGTTCATGCTCTCTGTATGTGTGTATATATATCTCCTCAATATATGGTTCACTCTATATGCATCCGAAGAAGTGGGTTGTAGCCCACGAAAGCTTATGCTCTAATAAATTTGTTAGTCTCTAAGGTGCCACAAGTACTCCTGTTCTTTTTACTTTCTTCCTATAGATCTCCCCATTACAGACCTGACCAGCTAGGATGGCTATATGCTGCAAACAACCATGAACAGCCCTGTCCTCTTCTTCTCTTCTATGGGCAAGAGTCTCCAAAGTCAATTTGGGTTCTTGGCTTGAGGCATCTTAAAGTGGCCTGGTTTTGAGAGGGCAGCTGCTCAGCGCTGTCTGCCCATCAGGCCCCTTTGAGGTGTCCCAAGTTGGACACCCCCAAAATTGCAGAAGCCAAATTCACTAGTTAGTCTGGAAAATCTTGGCCTAAATCACTTTCCCCTAAGAAGGTTGATGCTTTGGGCTGGGTCCTTGGGCCTACTCCCTCCCAGCTGTCCGGCAGCACAAAGGGGATGGTACGCCAGCTTGATAAGCCTTGGGCAGGGAATTCTCCAGCTGGCATGAAACCAAAGTACCTAGCGCTCTGTTATTTACCCCTTTGCATAAAGCACAAACCAGGAGCACCCCAGTGAAATTAAAACAAACATAAGGAAGTATTTCTTCACACAACGCACAGTCATCCTGTGGAACTCATTGCCAAGGAACATTGTGAAGGCCAAAACTATAACTGGGCTCAAAAAAGAAATAGGTAAGTTCATGGAGGATAGGTGGCCAGGGACGCAAGGTTGTCAGGGATGCAACCCCATGCTCCGGGTGTCCCTAAATCATGGCCTGCCAGAAACTGTGATTAGACGACTAGGGATGGATCGCCTGAAAATTGTGCTGTTCCATTCATTAGAACATAAGAACGGCCATACTGGGAAAGGACAAGTCTTCTCCCTGCTTCCCACCGGGTCCAGGAGGCCAGCAGCTAGTGCTGGCTTTACACCACTGCACATTGGCAAGGAGCAGGGGGCATAACAGAAGAACATAAAAACGGCCATAGTAGGTCAGACCAAAGGTCTATCTAGCCCAGTGTCCTGTCCACCGACACTGGCCAATGCCAGGTACCCCAGAGGGAATGAACAGAACAGGTATCATCAAGTGGTCCATCCCCTGTCGCCCATTCCCAGTTTCATTCCCTCTGAAGCACCTGGCATTGGCCAGTGTCGGTAGACAGGACACTGGGCTAGATGGACCTTGGTCTGACCCAGTATGGCCGTTCTTATGTTCTTCTGTTATGCCTCCTGCTCCTTGCCAAAGTGCAGTGGTGTAAAGCCAGCACTAGCTGCTGCCCTCCGGGACCCGGTGGGAAGCAGGGAGAAGACTTGTCCTTTCCAGGAGCCCAGGTCTTTCCCTGAGCAGCATCTGGGGCAGTACAGCAACGGCCTGTGGCAAAGCCACAAT
>NW_020676730.1:0-2072 GCF_002925995.2 Terrapene triunguis
GTGCCAAACATTGCCGACCCCTGGTGTAAATTATAGTACAATTGGCACCACCATGGTCCCCGAAGTCAGAGGCATCAGCAAAGTGACATGTGCATCAGCTGCATACCGAAAGGATGCTACCAAAGGAGCAGGGTTCATTGATCAGTGGGCGTGGGCACAGGAATTCTAGCAAAGCAATAGCTCTACTATCGATAAGGTTAAGACCAGCTTTCTGTTTAAAGCTTGACTGTTCTAAGTGCTCTAAAATCTGTATGATTAATCAAATTGCCTTGAAATTTGGTGTGCCTCATGGGGCTGCGAGGTAAGGCCAGTAATCCAAATTTGGGGCCATTTGATCAAGGGGTCCCAGGATACAGCCACCAGGAAAAAAAACAGCTTGCATTCTGACAAAGTTTTGTTGCTCACAGATAGAGATCAAATCAGGGGTCAGATCATTGCACCAGGGTCTCAAACGCCCAACAGTGCAAGGTACCTATGACAGCTAGAGCAACCTCCTGCAATATCTTTGTTGATCTTACTATATTAAATGTATGTATCATTGTGGGTCAGGGATTGTATGTAATTTCTCCCATAGAATTAAGAACTGAAGGTGGGGGAAAGGGAAGTAGTTAGGCAAATTCACTCAGGTTGTAACATCCCCAGAGAAGTACCACTACCTGGAAAGGCTCAGGTATACCAGTTCAAACTGGATTCCCCAGAGACTAACAGACAAAGAAAGAAGTTTGGATAAATAGCCTGAGTTTAAACTGATACATGACCTTCTTTCTGATCCAGCAAATGGACAGGACCTTCTGTCCACGGGGGGCCTCAATCATTCCTGGGAGGTATTGGAAGGACTTTGGCCTACTGAGACCCCATAAGACTGATGGATGACCTCTGGTAAGGTTTTGAATGCATGTAGGAACTCATATTGTTTTTAATATGTTTTCTCTGTAATGCTTTCACCTTAAGAATAAATATACTTGCTTCTAAAAAGCTGTGCGGTAACTTATAACTGCTGGCAATTACATTGTTTGTAGCCTTCAAAGAAAAAATGAAGCACAGATGATGGCCTGGTTAAGCAGTTTGGCTTGCTGGGAATAACACAGTGTAGGCAGGGAACGGTGCAGCCCAGAAAAAAAACCCAGTCAGGAGGGAGAGAGATGTGGGTCTCTACCCAAGAGAGATGATGGCTGAGGAGCCAGCAGCCTGGAGTGGGTGCCTTTAAGGGACCATGGAGGTGGGGGGAGAGGAGGATAAATTAAAATGTTCTTTGAAAAAGAGTTTGCTTCTTCAGCCAGGCTCGCGGGTCCATTTGTAATCCTAATGGAGTACACTGAGCATATGCAGAGAGACAGGCTAACTATCTGGGAAATTATCACCATTAGAACTTGGGTGGCTCTAACAATTATTAAAACTAAATAGTATCCCAGGTACTGTGAGGTTTGAATCCAGCTCCGGGCAGAAATCTCAAGTTTTAAAAACACCAGGACTAGTGCTCCAATCTGCCTCTGTCAAATGGGGATTCTTGTTTTGGGAAATGTAATCTGAGTACAGCAGAACATTGAGAAGGTGCTAAAACTGTGTTTTGGAAAGAAAATAAACTACATAAGCCAATGCTCGCTGGGAGGGGAGGGTCTGAGCCCCACTCCCTGTCCCCGTGGATACGCCAGGCTCTAGGGGGCCCTGCCCCGCTATGGATGTGACACCCCCCATCCCTCCCAGCCGCGTTTCGCGGGCCTCCTCCGCTTTGAAACACCCCTGTCCCGGGTGAAGCGGCTCCAGGCGGGCTGGGCTGAGCCGGTCGGATCGCTGTTGGGCGGCTGCTTCGCCACCCGCTCCAGTCCGGCCGCAGAGGCCCCTGGTCGGAAATCTGGCCCTGCCCACCCCGCCAGCTCCCGGCCTGTGTGCGTGGCTGCCGGCCCGGCTTCTGCAGCAGGCGAGGGCGGGGATCGATCGGGGCCTGCCCGCGGCCCAGGCCCGGCACCGCAATGGCCGGGGAGGTGAAGACCAAGCTGTCCAAGAACCTGCTGCGCATGAAGGTGAGAGGCGGCAGCGCGGCTCGGCTCGGCTCGGCTGCCGGCGGGGGAGGC
>NW_020676731.1:0-1169 GCF_002925995.2 Terrapene triunguis
AACTGGCCCGGCCCGCCAGGGTGCTTACCCTGGTGAGCCGCGTGCCGAACGTTGCCGACCCCTGATCTACAGAATAAAGAGAAGCTCTAAGTAAGGAGCTGAAATAACAATTGATGGGAATAGAGGATGAGACAGATTTGGCATATAGAGCATAACAGTAATAGGTTAAAACATATGCAACAGAAATATTTGCAGGCCTGCCTGGTCTGTTTCAAATTGTCTGTGAGATTTGTTTGCTCCTCAGTAGGCATGTATAACTCCCATTAACATTAAAGGAAGTTAGCGAGTACATCGACAAGAGAATATAACTGTGTCTGCCAAATGCTGACCAGACATTAGAGCAGATTTAAACAATTAACAGGGTCCCCCATCCAGTCATTGGACTTGCTTGCACATTATAGCTGCCAGACCTTGAACAAGGCCTTCGTGGATTGAAGGCAGCAGCTCTACTGACACTACTCTTCAATCATATGCAGAGGTTGTCTCCATATCACTCCCAGTCCAGGGAATAAGAAACCAGGAATGCAAACCTTCTCTCTCATATGGCAAGCAATAGCACTGGGACATAATGTCAGCACAACATGCACCCCTCAGATGCCCAGTACTCAAATCTGTGCTAAATTGAACCTATTTTTAAATGGGGTTTTCAGAACATGTACTCTAAATATGGATTCAGCCAGCCTGGATTTTTGTAATGTAAACAGGACCGTTGAATCTGACCCAGCATGCATACAAGTAGCCTGATGTCAGAGCACTTCAGTAATACTGTCAATCAGAGACATTTTTATTTATACTTTGTTCTAAGAGGTGTTTGTGCCCCCCTGCTATTTTTCCCCTCTCAATGGTCCTTCAGTAGGCTGGCCCACTTAACAAGAAGAACAGGACAGGTTGTGACTTTCTTCCAAGTCTGCCAATGTATATCCTGGATCATGCCTAGGAGCTTTAAAATATGGCAGGGGTTACCCTCTTCCCTCCTCTCCCCTAATGATGAAGCACACTGCCCTTCATAGTGTTTCCACCCTCTCCTGGTCTAGAAGCAAGGGATTAAGCTTGGTTCCCAATCCCAATGCAGATCCCCTTCATACCGTGTTTCCCCGAAAGTAAGACATCCCCAAAAAATAAGACCTACCTCCAGTTTTGCCTCTCGCTCTAATATAAGGCACCCCCCC
>NW_020676732.1:0-1491 GCF_002925995.2 Terrapene triunguis
CTTATAGAAGAGCTATGCGTTTGACAGAAATGAATCAGTGCTTACATAGCACTGTTGCAAGCACTTACAAAATACCCAAGATATAGAGAGAGTAGAGATGCTTGAAATATTTCAGATGACATTTTTGATAGAAAATTGGTGTTTTATCATACAATTTGTATGAAGATCTCATTTTCAACTTAAATATTTGAAAATTGAATTTCAAAATTTTGTTTTCCATTTTCAGCATCCGATAACCCAAAGTTTTCATTTTAAAATGGAAAAATTCTAATTTTCTGGTTTGTTTGTTTTCAACAAAAATACACTTTTTTGTGTACAGAAATTGTCAATGAAAAGCTTTTTTGTGTGTCAAACTTTCCCCCCAAAAATGACACTTCATTGACGTCAATGAATTATAGCAGAGTAACACTGCTATAACTACAGTTGAGATCCACTTCAATCTGGCTATTAGAACTGGCTGGATTTTTCTTTTCTTTTTTCTTTGTGAAAAATGTCAGTGCAAATGAAAAACTTCTCATTTTCAAATTTTTTGCAGGAAAAAAAGAGTCTTGACTACCTGTAATAGCAAGATCGAGCTGCATTCAGATGTCAGTTACACTAAGTTACTCTGATGTAACAGCATTCACTTCAATGAGGTTAGCTCAGATCTGGTATAAGAAGAGAGTCAGTCCCAGGGATTCCATCAGATAACACAGGGATTGACCCTGGCTGTTTGTCATGGAGACTTGGGATCACCTAAAACTTGAACCTCTGTTGATCTGTGCCACTTCTCCCACCACCTCTGTCCTCCCAGGCCTCTGATCCCACTGCACACATCATTATTAGATAACTTACTGTCCTGGTAACCAAGTGATCCTCTGCACTGCTCCCTTCCCTTCAGCTAACACTTCAGGAGCTGCCATACAGAGCCACTGCCTCTCCTGATCCCATTAGGACAGTGGCTTTCCCGTTACAGTGGCTGTGTAACTGACCACGGGCAGGTTGCACCCCATAATCATTTGCATGGTTATTGCTCATGAGCAACCATACATTGATTGGGATGTCACCATAATGATCACTGGCATGTGGTTACTGGGGGACCCCATGGAGTTCACAGTTGCACAAAGGATTCTGGGGAGCTACCTATTCGTATTCAGTAACACAGCTATTGCAGCAGCAGCTCCCACGGTCCTTTGGGGAATGAGACCACCTCGTGACCCCCTGGTGATCTTGCTCAATATTAGGAGAGAGAGATCATATAAATGTAAAGCTGGAAGGGACCTCGAGAGGTCATCTAGTGTCCATCCCTCCAGGGAACCACTGAGATAGGAATAAATATATCTAGACCAGTGTTTCCCAAACTTGGGACGCCGCTTGTGTAGGGAAAGCCACTGGCGGGCCGGGCCGGTTTGTTTACCTGCCGTGTCCGCAGGTTCGGCCGATTGCGGCTCCCACTGGCCACGGTTCGCTGCTCCAGGCCAATGGGAGCTGCTGGAAGCGGCGGCCAATATG
>NW_020676733.1:0-1075 GCF_002925995.2 Terrapene triunguis
AGTGAGGGATGCCACAGAGCCGTTGCCTACAGAGACCATTGCTTCTCCACCATAATGCAGACAGGGAAGTGTGACTTCCTGCTGTGACAGGGCTCGGCCTGGCAGCAGGTGTGCTACCCGCACACTGCTGCACACCAGGAACAGAGGCACTCTTGAAGTATTGCTCTGGGACTGCTCTCACAGCTGTGGGAGCCCCAATGCAATTAAAGTGCTCTCTCTCCTTCCTGGCCCCTTTCTCTCTCGGTTCCCTGGGGGTTTGGTTACTACAGAAACACTTGATTTTCCCCATCCTTTGATTGGAGTTTTCTGCTTGGGTTCCTAGATGGCCAAGTCCAAGAGCCTGCACAGCTGTGCGGGTGCCTGCAGCCTCTGTGCATTCCCACGGCCAGCTCCCCATGCAGTTCTAGCCCGTATCAGCTCCCCACAAGCTTGGAGGAAAGGCTGGGTGGCCTTGGCAGAGGGTTGACCTTGTTTGTTTCACCCATGACCTGACAGGACTAGGGCTGAAGCCACTGTGCGGGAGTGGCAGCTCCTTTCCTGACTGCTCACAGCTGATTAGCACGGGCAGCAGCCAGAGGCGCTCAGGAGCAGGGCACCGTGTGAGAAAGCGCTTTCATTCCCGCCAGTGCCCTGGCTGCCTAGTCAATCAGCCCCAGCCAGGGGAGCTAAGCAGCTGGCTTGGCGCAGGTGAGAAATGCTGGCCCTGTGAACGCTGTGGCTGTGTCTTCTCCACCCAGCACAGGAGCCTGGTGCTCTGGTGACGGAGACAAGCGGGGGGGACACAGCAAGGTGGCAAAGGCCCACCCAGAAGCTCCCCTCTGCAGTGCCAGCCAAGTGCCCTCTCTGGCTTAATGCAACTGCCCCTGCCTTGCTGGCTGCTCCGGGATGGGACAGGGCTGCTGGTGCTGAGAATGCCCCGTGAGGCTTCTGCTTCATGGAAAGGATGAACGCAGGAGCAGCGTGTGTAACCCTGAGCAGGTCATGCCAGCGGGGCCAGGCCCAGCCTCTGCCCAGCCCCCCAGGCACCACGGGAAACTGATCCTGCAGCACATGCAGGTTCTCTGTCCCTGGGAGA
>NW_020676734.1:0-7250 GCF_002925995.2 Terrapene triunguis
CCCCCCCACCTCCCGAGGCATCGCCCTTCCCCCTCCCCACAAGCTGCATCTATCTCCATGGCCTGGCACCGGCAGATACCTTCTTCGCCTAGCAAGTGCCATGCAGCACCACACCTCTGTAGGGCTGGTCGCGCCTCCAAGCCCGCTTGGCATGCAGCCCCGGGGCACCATGCAGCGGATGCTCTCTTCATGCAGGCAAAGTGCTGTTCTCTCTTCTCTATACAGCCGAGCCGGTGATTGGCAGGCGCCCTGGGCGCCCACAGATATGCTCAAACCTTTTGCATTTCTTAAGCCTAAAGGTGATCAACCAAAAATGCAAATCTGGAAATCTGCTCCTGAGCAAGGGCTCTACACTAGCACTTACTTGCCCAAAGGGCTGGGTGTTGGCATGATCATCACTTAGGCAGGGCATTACCACGACATACATTCGTGGAGTAAATCCAAAGACCAACTGGTATTTATACACATGCCTCAAAGCCTCTATGCCAAGCAATTGACTACAGCCCGTCAGTAACAAAACATTGCCAAGCGTTTGATGAAGCTCCTTACAAAAGGGCTAATGCCGGGCAGTTGGTTGGGCTGGTCTCAGGAGCGACCTTCCTTCCAAATTTACTCTTTGATACCCTGTAAGAAGCCAGTGATGTTGGTACCATTTGCCAGCCCTGCTGAAGGAGTTTCCTTGACAGCCAAAGATTTGCTGCCCTGTGGCCAGTTACTTTAGCCCAGTGCTCACCTAGGAGCACGTCATTCTGAAGGGTCACGCCAAACTTAGCACCAGAACTCGGCTGTCTCCTGGTTTCACTCTCTTTGGTTCCATGCTCTGGCCCTATTGTTCATGCTAATCTCCAGACTCCATTTAAAGCCAGGGGTCACCCCGATCGAACAGGGGCCTGTGTTCCCACGCTGGGAAAGGTGATGCCTGCTCTCGTAACCCGGGGCCAGGAGCAAGACCTCACAAGTAGTGCTGTGCATTAGCTCCATGGCAGAGGAGGGAAACTAAGGCCAGCCACATGGGGCCGAGGTGTCGAAAGGCACGTGGAGGACTTGCAGTGCAGTTGTGCCAGCTGCGTGGCTGAAGGTTGCCTGCACGCGCTGCCCGTTGCACACGCAGGATCACAGTCATTGCACACGCACCCAGGAACTCCACAGCCTAATCTGAAAAGCTGCTCTCACCTTTTTAAACCCAATATCCTTACACAAGCCAGTGGTCCCCTGCAGCCCTGGCCAGCCACGCCAGCACCCTCAGCTCACCGTGGGGCCCACATGATGAGCCGCAATCACAGCAGCAGCCGTGGGAAGGCCCCAGCTGTGCACATGCCTGTTCTGAGTGACCGTGTGGTCTTGTTTCTGTGCTCCAGTCCCAGGCCTCTCCCCCTGTTCACCACCTGGTGTCCTGGGGCAGCTCCGTGGGGAGCCAGGTGGAACCACTGACGTTTCAGACCCCGACGCTGGCTGCTCTGAACGGACAGAGTCCCCCACATCTGCGCCCCTGCTGAGGAGAGGGGGATTGTACCATGTGCCCAACACCTGCCTGCCAGGAGGCTGCGCGCTGCACTGGAGCAGCCCCAGGAGCCCCCGCGGCTGGCGAGAGAAGCCCTGGAGCCAGAGCCCAGCCTGGCTGCCCCCAGGATAAGAACCCCACGAGCCATGGGGAGCAGGGGCTTTGCTGGGGGCCGCTGGGGAAGGAGCATTTGCTGCTGGCGGCGGCGCGGCCCATGAAGTCCTGTGCTGAGCTGCCAGAACCTGCTGCCTTTAGCAGCTTCCCATGCAGCAGGGCAACTGCAGAGCTCCTGCCTCCCTGCAGCTGACGCCCCTGCACCAGGTGTGGGGGCAGTGAGGCCTAGCCTGTGCTGCAGGGATCCGCGCGGCTCCTGGAAAGCAGCCGGCATGTCTCCGCTCCGGCTCCTACATGTAGGGGCAGCCAGGGGGCTCCGCATGCTGCTCCCACCCCAAGCGCCGCCCCCGCAGCTCCCATTGGCCGGGAACTGCAGCCAGTGGGAACTGCGGGGGCGGCGCCTGCGGACAGTGAAGCACGCAGCAGAGCCACCTGGCCGCACCTCCGCATAGGAGCTGGAGCGGGGACATGCTGCTGCTTCCGGGAGCTGCTTGAGGTAGGCGCTGCCCGGAGCCTGCACTCCTGAGCTCCCCCCCATGCCCTAACCCTCTTCCCCAGCCCGGAGCCCCCTCCCGCACTCCGAACCCTCAGTCCCAGCCTGGAGCAACCTTCTGCACCCCAAATCCCTCATCCCCAGCCCATCAGAGCCCGCACCCCCAGCCTGAGCCCTCAACCCCCCCTGCACCCCAACCCCCTGCCCCAGCCCAGAGCCCCCTCCTGCATCCTGAACCCCTCATTCCCGCAGCCCCATGTGGAGCCCTCACCGCCCTCCCGCACCCCAGCCCCCTGAGCCAGCCCAGTGAAAACGACTGGGGGGGGGGGAGCGAACGACAGAGGGAGGGGGATGGAGTGAGCAGGGGCGGGGCCTCGGAGGAGGGGCGGGGCAGGGGTGTTCGGTTTTGTTCGAGTAGAAAGTTGGCGCCCCTAGGGTAGGCTGCAGGAAGGCACGTGTCCGGCCCTGCCCAGCCCTTCGGCGCTGGCTGGGTGAGGGGCCAGCCAGCGCCGAAGGGGGCTCAGCTGGTCAGGAGTCAGAATTTCCATTCTGGGGGGAGCAGGAAGCCTCATTGTGCCAGCCCCCAGGGTTGGCCCTGGAGCTACAGACCCTGGGCGACCAGGCTCCCGGGCCCTGCAGCCCTCCAGGAGCGGGGGCAGGACGATCCCCTGTGGGAATCTGGTCTGTGGGGCGCAGGGAGTTCGACAAACCTGATACACTGCCGCTAAGTATTTGGTGTTCAACGGATCAGCCGTTCACCAGGAAACCCCCTTTTCCTCCCCTCGCTAGCTAATCCCCTAGGGCAGAGAGTAAATGCCCACCCCCAGGGCACAGCACCAGGCCCTGCCCCAGACACCGGACCCGCCTGGCTGCCCCTGGCCGTGACCCTGCCCTGATGGGATCCGGAGTGCCAGCGAGAGGCCCTTGTGAGCCACGGAGCACCAGTTACACTAGCCCGTGTCGGTGCTAGCCCTGCTGCAGCCAGCAGCCTCTTCTAGAAGCCAGGCCACGGGGGAACCCCAGCAAGCCCCCTCCACGCAGCAGACAGGGGAGCCCCCAGCGAGCCTGACACTGCCAGCAGTGCCTTGGCAGAGCGCTAGGTGCTGCCTGCCCCCCACAGCGGCGTGGCCCAGCGCAGCTCCCGGGGGCAGGGCACCCACCCGGCTGGGCTCAGCTTGACTGTGAGTCCTGCCAGTGGCTGGCGGCTCTGCCGCCCAGAGCTGGGCCTGAGCCCTGTGCGCCCCCACGGCTCCTGCGTGCTCACGGCACAGGGCGCAGGTCCCCTGAGCGGGAGCTGTCTACAGGGCGGCTGCTCCCACCATCCCTGTACTTCAGGCAAAGCGTCGCTGCATCTCTGCCCCTTCGCCTCCCTGCCAGGCCTGGCCGAGTCCCTGACAGGCAGCGGCCCCCTTCTGTGCAGCCCTCCCTCCTGCAGGGGCTCCAGCCGGCCCCCAGCAGCCCCCTCCCACCTCCGAACCCGTCGGGCAAACTGGGCACTGGCTCCTTCTGCGGAGCACAAGGGGCCCCAGGTGCCGCAAGGGGTGGGCCCGGCTCCAGTCGCTCCGGAGCCGCACCCAGGCTCTGCATGCCCGGAGGGGAGGGGAGCCGGCCCTGGGTTCATGTGGGCAGGGGCTGCTGACAGGCTTCAGGGAGCAGCCCCCGGAGATGGCTCGCGCTCATGATGCCCAGCAGCAGCCCAGCTGCGGAGATGCCCAGCACTGCACTGCACCCTCCTGGGCTGAGTGAAACCCACCGGGCAGGGAGCTGCCGCACCCCAGCATGAGCCCTGCTGGCTCCACAGTGGCTGGTGCGGGAAGCCACCAGCAGGTGGGACCCACGTGGTGGGGTCCTGTGCAGCACAAGGCGGGCTCCATCCCACCCTACCCTGGCCCCCAGCAGTGCCCTTCTGTGACAAAGGGGAAGTTTTCTTAATGTTTTGTATGAACACAGCGCGTGCCTCAGTTTCCCCTCTGTGTCGCACAAGTATCTCGGTGGTAGGACAAGGGTGTGTGATCGTTGCAGAGACCCCAGAGGGCAGGGGTGATGCCGCCTGGGCCCAGACAATGGCCGACACTGTATCCTGGCAATTGAAGGCCGGGCCTATCCTCTGCAGGGAGCCAGCCAGAGGAGCTGGAGACCAAAGCGAGAGGTGGAGGCCAGGGGCCCGGCTGGCCCGGGATGGAGGCGGGGGAGCGGGCGTGACTGAGGCTGGGCCGCTGGAGGCTGCTCAGTCTCCTGGGTGGGACATGGGGCGGGGTGGGGGTGGGGGTTGGACTTCGCTGAATCTTCCTGCGCTCACATGGTCTGTCCGACGCTGTGCTCCAGGCTGTGTCACATGCTGGCTGGGAGTCACGGCTGGTTGCAGGGGTGAAATGGGCCCTTGTGGGGGGACGTAAGCAGAGGCAGATTAGGGGTTTGTGGGGCCCTGGGTCAGAGCAAGTGGGGGCCCCTCCCTACAGTCCCCCCACCTCTCCTCCGTGCTCCTGCCGGGGAGTGGGGTCGGGGCACAGGGGCTTGCCCTGGGTGGGCAGAGGGGGTCAGGGCTCAGGAGCTCCCATTTTTCCAGGGGCCCCCAATAAGCCAGGGCTCCTGCCCCATTGGCTAATCCACCACTGCGTGAGGCTTCCCCAGGTGGCCCATCCAGAGGGACTTGCTGCGGGGAGCTCTCAGTGGGAACAGGGGGCTGAACGCTTTGAGTCAGACCAGGAGGTGCTGAAACCAAGGAGGCGTCTTGCCTTAGTGAACGTGTGCCTTGGGGGTGGTGCTCTACTAGCGGGTCCTGTCTGAACTTCATTGTGAGCAGCTCCAGAGCACCGAGCGCGGGCCTCTGGGACACCTCCCCTGGGGATCTGGAACAGCTTCCATAGGAGAGGTTAATAAGCCTGGGCCTTTTCAGCTTGGAAAAGAGACGACTAAGGGGGGATATGATAGAGGTCTATAAAATCATGACTGGTGTGGAGAAAGTGAATAAGGAAGTGTTGTTTACTCCTTCTCCTAACACAAGAACCAGGGGTCACCCAAGGAAATTAACAGGCAGCAGGTTTAAGACAAACAAAAGGAAGTATTTCTTCACACAACGCACAGTCAGTCTGTGGAACTCCTTGCCAGAGGAGGTTGTGAAGGCCAAGACTATAACAGGGTTCAAAAAAGAACTAGATCAGTTCCCGGAGGACAGGTCCATCCGTGGCCATTAGCCAGGCTGGGCAGGGATGCAAACCCACGCTCCAGGTGTCCCTAAGCCTCTGACGGCCAGCAGCCGGGGCTGGATCACTCGCACTCGCCCTGTTCACTCCCACTGGGGCACCTGGCACTGGCTGCTGGCAGCGGACAGGACCCTGGGCTGGACGGGCCTTGGGCTGACCCAGTCTGGCCACTCTCCCCTGCAGCGTTAGCGCCAGCACCGCCTGCCCGCTCACAGCTCGCCTGGAGGGCAGCGGGGCGGAGTCTGACCACTCCATCCACTGCCCAGCTTGTGCCCTGCACACAGAGCGGGGAAGGGGTGTGTGCCCAGAGACCATATGCCAGGGGGCTGGGGGGGGAGGCGCTCAGAACATCCCGTGCCGGGCCCTGCCGCAGGGACAACGATTAGAACAGGGAGCCCAGGCTGCCTCCCCTGACCCACAGCAGCCAGCGTTGCTCCCAGGCACGCTCAGCCCTTCGAGCATGTCTGGGGTGTCTGTGCCAGGCAGCTGCCATGTGCAGGGGTTACCCTTCCCATCACAGGCACAGCCCGTTCATCCGACAGTGCCAGGCACCCCCACCCTGGCATGAGGTCACGCTGGCTCAGTCCCTCCCACCCCCCCTCGTAGGGGAAGTTCAGGTCTGTACAGAATCCGTCCCTGCCCCTGTGGAGGGGCCCAGGTGCCAAGGGCAGAGTCAGCCTGTGCCAGGCTTGGGAGCAGCCACCATCCTGCTGGAATGACAGCCTCACCCCGGCACCTGCCTGAGGAACCCAGGAGTCCTGGGGCAGGGGAGAGCTGGGGGCTGCCCTTGGCTGACACGGCCGTGTGCTAGGGTGAATCTCAGTGTGGGGGGAGCTGCATGCCCCCCTCACCGCCAGCCTGTGCCTGGAGCTGCCCAGCATGGGGGGCTAGGCCTTGTCCAGGGCACTGGAGCTTTTGCCAGGCCCCTTGGGGGCCACCTCTCGGCTGAGGAGAGTGACTAACTTCCTGAAGCCACTGTTAGCTCTGGCCCTGGGGAGGGAGCTGACGAGGGCATCCTCCTCCCCCTCCTCCTCCTCCTCGCCTCGCTCCTGCCCGTCCTGGTCCAGCAGCCGCCTGTACTGGGCCTCCAGGGAGGGGCTGGGCCCCGTGCTGGGAGCCAGGGGGCTGCTCCAGCGCTTGGACACCATGGAGCTGTTGTCGTAGATGGGAGCCAGGTCAGTGCTGCTCCCTTCCGGGGAGCCCCTGGAGCCCAGGCATGAGGGCCCCTCCTCCATGGAGCAGGAGCGCCCCAGGGCGCAGAGGTTCTCGTAGAGATGCTCCGAAGCTGGGAGCCCCTGACCCCGGGACGCCCTGGCCACTCCCTGCTCCACCTTGGCCTCGCCCCAGGGCTTGAGCGAGGGCTGCAGGCCTCTGTGGATGGAGGCATAGACGATGGGGGGCTCAGCTCCTGTCCCCACACGGCCTCCCAGCTCCAGGGTGCAGGGCAGGGCCTGTCCGCTCTCTGGACAGAGCCCCGCAGGGAGGGGCGGCCTCCCTGCACCCTCTAGGGCCCAGGTGGGCAGCGCTTCCTCCAGGCTCTGGGAGCTCCAGAGCCTGGGCTCCGTTCCCTGCCTGGAGCTCAGAGGCTCCGGTGCTTGGGTGCTGTTCCTGTCCAGGAAGCTGCTGCTCTGGTGGGCGATGGCTGCGGAGACGAGGTTGCACAGCTCCGCAGCCCGGCTGGTGGCCCAGGTGAAGATGCCCTCGCCGGAGTCGCAGCGGCGGCCGGCCTCGAAGGAGAACAGGGCCTGCAGGGAGCAGACAGCAGCGTTACCTGGGGCGCTGGGCCACGGACGCCAGCCCGGAGAGCTCAGGTCTCCCCAAGGGGCCCAGCAGGCTTGAAGCAGGAGCCGCCCGGGCAAGGGCAGGCAGACGCAGGGCTGGGCGTACCCCGGTGCTCCTGCGGCCCCTGCGGGAGGCAGCCCAGTACCTTGTCGTGGCC
>NW_020676735.1:0-2805 GCF_002925995.2 Terrapene triunguis
GTAGGCTAAAGAAGGACCATTTTTGTGGGAGCATTTTCTTAAAATACTGGCCACACATCACTAAGAAAGTGCTGAAATAATGTGTGTTGTCACTTCGTAAGTTATGACCCATTTTGATTCGACATTTTAACAGTGAGCTGGAAAATAAGAATTCTGTGGATTTTTTTTTTAAATTTCTGAATTATTTCAACATAGGCTTCTTGGCATACGTGTTGTTTTCTTTGTAGGAGATTTTCTTGTTCCAGTTATAAGATACATCACTTGAATAAAAGTAGCAAAATTATCCCCTGCTTAATCAATGTAAAATGCTAATGATTGTGAAGGCAGTTCTTGCAGGGTTAGAAATGAACTTACCACTTTTCCCCCATACTATTAACAAGGGAACCAGAGTTGATGTCCTGGCACATTTGAATAGAATACACAAGACATGACCATACCAAATTGTTATGTTCAGGTGGTGGTTGTACTGCACCCATCACCATGGTACTTGAGTGCCAAAGGGAAAAAATACTCTTTGTGACTGAGCTTCCTAATGGTCCTAAAACTGTACCAGCTTGAAGGGAGATCTGTGAAGGGGAGAGTGCTCCAGAGGATGGTGAAGAATTGGTATTGGGTGGGTTTTTACTCTATAATAGCCAAAGTAATGTGCTGTTATTTCTTATCTAGACCTGGAACATGACGACCCTAAATTTAATTCATAATCCAGTGGTGGTGCAGGGAGTAGGAAGTTGATTCCTGTTTGTTCCTAATTTGGATAACTGTCTGGCTGCTCAAGTGTGAACACAAATCCCCTCACCTCCCAATCTTGGGGTAGGGTTTTACTACAAAGATTTTAGTTTAGCTCAAATAATGCCAAGTTGGCAAAAATGTCTCTCTGCATTCCTTCTGTGCAGTTTTGCAAGCAGTAAATTCAGCTCCTATGGTTTTTCCCAGAGCTCTTTACTTTGATTTTTAGTCAGCGAAATTCCCTGGTCTTCTGCTATTCTGCGAGCTTCTTTTAAAGTGATGACCTTACATAGGCTCAGCTATGTAATTTAACTCCCACCTGGGTGTCTCGCTGGTTGGAAATTAACCTCCCAAATACCCTAGGTGTCACCTCTGGAACAAAGGGCTTCAGAGTCCTTTCCGGGGGTGCCAGTAGTTGCCATTTTGGCATAATTTCCTCATTCCATGTTCCCAAATAGTGATGACTGCCATAATTAGGAAGAGCTAAAATACTGTGTCTCTGGGAAGTCTAGCCTCAGCCCCACCTGGAGCCATCGCAACACACGAGACCTCTGCATAAAATAGATGTGTATGGTGGCCCAGGTTGTAAAGAGTATAGCTAATGGTCTGGTGAGGGTTACCATTCATTGTTTAAAACAGCCATACAGCTTCTACCAAGCACTTCTGACAGAGTTATGGAAGAATGCCGTCCTTAGAAGGAGGCCTAGAGAGAAGAATTCCCCAGAGGAAAAAGTACTTCCCTGCTGTGTTAGGTGAATTGATAGCTAAAGACTACTAGTCCATTTGCATCATGTTAAGATATGTGCTGACTCAACTGGATGGCTCATTTAAACTATTGGTGCAAGTTTTCTGTCCACAATGTTATTCCTAGTATAGATGACCAAGTTTAGAATATGTGATAATGGCTGCTGTGTTAATGTGGACACAAATCAAAGCCATGCAGTCTTTTTCTGGGATTAACAGCACATAGGTGAGCCACCGTTTTAAAGGCATTTCTGGATGAAAAATGGCACATTGCCCCAGAGAACCACATGGACAGTTTCTTTGGCAGTGGAACTAACTAAAGACTTTTAATGTGTACAGCTTCATGTTCTTGGTATATACACAGTATCTCTGCATACAAAATGCATTATTAGAACAACCACTTCATAGGGGACTCAGTTGTATTGAGTTGGTGGAGGATCAGCCGTTGCAAGCTGCATGATAATGATGTGACCAGGTGGAGAACATTACTTTCAACAAGTTAGACTCCTGCTGGGAAATAATGTTCCTTGTTTGGAAGATCTTAGTGTCAACCTGCTGGCTCCATCCCAACGAAGTCTCATAGAGACTGTAGTTGTAACCCTGGAACTGTTTGAGCAGCTGACCTTGGAGAACAGTTCTGAGAGCCCGGATTTTCATGCCAATAACTGAAAGCCTAGATAATGAGCTACAGAATCTTTCACCTGTATAGATCCTAAATTTGAGTCCAGCCCAGTTCATTATGGATTAAAAGTTCTCGTCTAATGAATGTTTGATCATCCTACTCTCAGATGAGTTTGATTGGTCTCAGGCCTGGTCTACACTAGGAGGTTTTGTCGAATTTAGCAGCGTTAAATCGAATTAACCCTGCACCCGTCCAACGAAGCTATTTATGTCGACATAGAGGTCTCTTAAATTCGATTTCTGTACTCCTCCCCAACGAGGCCATGTCGAATTAGGGTAGGTGTGGATGGAATTCGACGCTAATAGCTCCGGGAGCTATCCCACAGTGCACCACTCTGTTGACACTCTGGACAGCAGTCCGAGTTCGGATGTTCTGACCAGCCACACAGGAAAAGCCCCAGGAAAATTTGAATTCTTTTCCTGTCTGGGCAGTTTGAATCTCATTTCCTATTTGGACATCGTGGCGAGCTCAGCAGCACTGGCAACGATGCAGAGCTCTCCAGCAGAGGTGACCATGCAATCTCAGAATAGAAAGAGGGCCCCAGCATGGACTGATCGGGAAGTCTTGGATCTGATCGCTGTGTGAGACGATGAGTCCGTGCTTTCCGAGCTGCGATCGAAAAGACGGAATGCAAAGATCTACGAGAAGATCTC
>NW_020676736.1:0-2222 GCF_002925995.2 Terrapene triunguis
GGGGAATCTGGACGAATGGTAACCCTAGTTTTATATGGTTTTCTTATGTATATTTTACACAGCTTTAATATAACCCTTTGAAAGTGAAATGTTTCCTTATGGAAATGTTTTTCTCTCCATTGTGTGCGCCTTTACATTCCCTAAAGGATTCTTAAGTGCCTCAGAGGTTTCTAGGACTCTGCACTCCTGCACCAGAAAGAAACCATTTTAGGCCTCCACTACATCAGAGGCAGCCATATTCCACACAGGATAGACAGCCTGAACTACCTAGAAAACACCCAAAATTTCAAACCATCTGCCTCTACTACCATATCCTCTAACCAGCCCTTATCGTCTGCAAGGCACCAACTTTGACTCCTGAGTTCGAAATGGGATTCAGTCTCTGTTGGACCTCCCACTTATAGCCCCTCCAGTTGCGAACCAGTTGTTATATTTTTGTAGGGTCTGGTACACCACAACTTGCTCCTTCTCTGCTACTACAGAGCTCTGTATCACCTGGATTCTGTGTTGACACAGGTGTGGCCCCAATGGACACTGCTGGTCAAAAATCTCCAACGAGTGCATAGGGCACATGTGCACCAAGAGTGGAAGCTGTGGACAACACATCTTGAAGAACTACTGCTACTGTTAGGTAAGTAACTGGGTTTTTCATTTTGTTTTGTTCCAGCCTCACTCTCGTAACAATTGGGTCACGTTGCCTTTGCATTTATAGTATTTTTATATTGTGATAAAAGCCCAGAGTCTTTAATTTATATGATGGTAGGTGAAAATGAGGCCCCGATCCTGCAATGAAAACCATGCGAGCAGATCCCCATTGACTTCATTGTGGTTCCAAATGGTTGCTGGGTGACACTTTTGCAGTTCTCAGTACAGAATTGGAGCCTTAGTGTGAGTTGGGGTTGATTGGTTGGTTGAGTTTGATTTTTTGTCATTCTCTATATCTTACCTTCTCATACTGGGACATCACAAATTTGCTTGGTGGGCTTCAACTGGAAGGAATCCTGACCTAGAAAAGTAGGGGAGGGAGGTGGGCAGTTGATAGGCACTGTAGCTTAGCCTTGAGATGCATTGGCAGGGCTGTGTGTTGGAAGTTTGCACAGCGCCGGTTTGCACTATGTCTGGCTCTAGCTAGTGTTTATTATCTTATTAATATGTATACTAAATTCACCCAATATTTTTAAAAACATACAGTATGTGCAAGATAAATACCAGCAGAAGGACTGAATGCAGTAGCACCTCACTGACTTTAGATGGTTCCTGCCTTCTATGTGCACTTATAGCATTTCAGGAAATAAATGCATGAAGATGTATGAAGATGAACAAAAAAATAAATCCACGTTCGTATTTTTCACGGTTTAAAATCATTCTTGCAGCATGGTTAGAGAAAGCTATCAAGTGATATGATAATGACTTCATTTAATCAGGGCCGGCTCTACTGTTTTTGCCGCCCCAAGCAGCGCGCCGAATTGCCGCCGCGGGCAGCTGAACGTAGAAGCTGCCGCCGAATTGCCGCCACCGCGGAAACACGAGTGCCACCCTAACGGCGCACGGACAGCCCCCGCCGTCCGCAGTGGCAATTTGGCGCGCTGCTTTGGAGCAGAAACACACGGACTGCCGCTTGGAATGCTGGTGCCTGGAGTCGGCCGTGCATTTAATTGTAACTCATTCTCATTCCCACAACAGCTTTATTCTGCCCCTGTGGAAAGGAGGCCTCACACTGGTGCTGCCAAGCATCTCTGTAATGCAGTGGTTCTCAATCTTTCCCCATCTGGCAAGCTGGTTGTGACCCCCCTTATACTCTCTGGTAACCCCCTTGAGGGTCATGTCTCCCAGGTTGCGAACTTCTGCTGTAATGGACTTAATGTGGCCCTTTTTGACCCGTCAGAGATTACTGATTCTTTGCAGAATCATAAAATCATCTCATAAGAGTGCAATCGGAGACAGGGGCGGCTCTAGGCACCAGCAAAGCAAGCACGTGCTTGGGGCAGCCCATTTGCAGGGGCTGCAGGGATCCAGCATGGGAGCTGAGAACCAACAGGGGGCCCTGGGAGCTGTAGTTCCTTGGTTAGCTCCCTGCCTATAGAGCCAGCCCTGGGGCAGGAAAGAACTACATTTCCCAGCATTCCCTTGGCCACTACCAACAGGAAAGAGGGGGAGGGAGTGAGGTAGCTGAGACCTCATGCTGCAGTGAATGGAGAGCTGCACTGTGAAGGTAGGGATAC
>NW_020676737.1:0-1196 GCF_002925995.2 Terrapene triunguis
TGGCCCCGCTCTCCCCGGCGGCCGGAGCGCCGCGCCGCCCCCCTCCAGGTGCCGCCCCAAGCACCAGCTTGGGTGCTTGGTGCCTGGAGCCGGCCCTGCATAATACATAGATTAGTGAGAATGAATACCTAGCAGGGTCACCTTCAGATGCAGCTTCTGCAGCTTGTTAGTAGAAGGATACAGAAAGCTGCTTAAGTATAACCAGCAATTTAGGTTTTTTGTTTGTACTGGTGGCACACATCCGCACATTACCTCGATATTGGTGCTGCAAATAACACAGGGATGGAAAAAAATTAGAGGGAACATTGTACAAGTCTAGCTGTATTTGCGTGTGCTTCGCATTCCCCTGTGAAGCTAAGCAGTGTGGTGGAACAGTGTGTTAATGCACACCGAGATTTCAAGAGAATCCTCCAGAGATCTCTAACACAAACTTTTCTGGAGGTACTCACCAATCATCTGCCAATCGTTCCTTGGCAGAGCTGCTCTGTCCCTTCCCCCACTGTAGGAAATTTCCTGTGCCAATTGGCAGTCACTGGTGCAGGGACCAAAGTGGCACACAGGCAAGCATCATAGGGACTAGGTCTGCAGCCACATGCCTGCAGGAGATGCACCCTTGCCTACCCTCAGGAGTGAGATATCAGAGTCAATGACCCCTGCCTGTGGAAAATGGTGGCAACATTTACAATATTGTCCCTAGTTGCCTGCAGTGATTCCCTTAAAAAAAAAAAAAAAAAGCCTAGACCCTTTGCCCCACCTTGAGCACGCCCCTGGACCAAACTCACCATGTTTAGGGTGTTCGCCGAGCTGCGTGCTTGCCAAGGGACAATGAAAAACTGATTTGTATGTAAAAAGAGGTGTATTTTATTATAACGATTTGATGCTGTGCATAAACTAACAATCATGGTTCGATGTAATGTTTCTTGTGCTTCTGCAGATGTGGCCTTCAGGGGAACCGCCTACACACCGGGGGAGCGCCTCCACCAGATGAGGAAGCAACCAAGGACATGCATAGAGAGGCCACCTTCCCATCCCACTTTATTTCAGGCACTTGCTGCCACCTCCTCCCTCATGCTAGGGGGCTCTGTGTCCCCCCGCCCAGACCTTCCCCCATACCAGGGGCTCCGTCCCCCTCCCCCCATGCCAGGGGCTCTGTCCCCCTCCCCCCATGACAGGGACTCTGTGTCCTCCTCCCCCCC
>NW_020676738.1:0-1176 GCF_002925995.2 Terrapene triunguis
TAAGGTATGTCGACTTCAGCTACGTTATTCACGTAGCTGAAGTTGACATACCTTAGTTCGAACTTACCGCGGTTCAGACGCGGTCCACACGCGGCAGGCAGGCTCCCCCGTCGAGTCCGCGGTACTCCTCTCGCTGAGGTGGAGTACCGCAGTCGACGGCGAGCACTTCCGGGATCGATTTATCGCGTCCAGACCGGACGCGATAAATCGAACCTGGAAGTTCGATTGCCAGCCGTCGAACTACCGCGGTAGTGTAGACCTGGCCTTAGTCAACACCATCAGTGATAGTTATAGTGTTGCATTCAGTGACAGAAACCATGTGAAGTACATATCTAAAAGGTTAAAATCTACATTTTCTCATGTCTTTGTCAGAGAATACCTAAGTAAGGAAAAAAAAGCAGTGCAGTCTGAATAATAATCTTTTCCTCTGGCCTTTAGTTCCACATAATATGCTAAAATGATAATTGCCTTCAAAATACCAAGCACATTTTTCTGTGAAAGACTTCCAACTTTTTCATCTAATATGTAATGCAAAGACTACTGTTGAAATGGAAATAAGGTTACACCTCTACCCCGATATAACATGACCCGATATAACACGAATTCGGATATAACGCGGTAAAGCAGCGCTCCGGGGGGGCGGGGCTGTACATGCCGGCGGATCAAAGCAAGTTCGATATAAGTTTGATATAACGCGGTTTCACCGGGGTAGAGGTATATATCAGGATTTTTGCCTTAGTCCACCTGTAAGTCAACCCACCTGCATATGTCCTTCTGGACTTTGGTGTACTGTGCAAGCTGGTATTTTTGTTGGGAGGTCAGGGCGTTTTATTAATAAGACCACCGTGCCTTCAGTATATTCCCAAAGATTCTTAAAAGCCTTACCTTTTGTCCATAAGCCAAATGGAAAATTGTAAGAATTGCACAACATTTTCAACTGCTTTGAAGTTTCTGGTAAGACCATAGGTAGTATTTGTTTTCAGAGCATATGGTAATAAAGATAAGCAGAAATTTCATATTTAAATATTTACTCAATGAGAGTTGAGCACTTAACTTCCATTTGAGCCTTGAAAAGTCTCCCTTATACAGGGCCGGTGCTACCATTAAGGCGAACTAGGCGGTTCGCTTTGGCGCCAAGCTTTGGGGGCGCCAAAAAGCGGTGCCCCCAATTTTTTT
>NW_020676739.1:0-1748 GCF_002925995.2 Terrapene triunguis
TGAAAGTGGGTGTTTCCTCTTAATGCTTCTCTCCCACATTGGTACCTGCATACTGTTCCCCAGCAGCAGCTCATGCAGCGGGGAAGGGAAATGCTCTTCATCAGATTTGTGTTTCAGACACGTATGAGAAAACTACTCTTAAAAATGACTGTTGCCATTCATCTTTTAAAAAGTTCTGTCCTTGTGACCTGTGCATCTGCCCTCATTCTGCGTCTCCACTGACTTCTCCACTCCTTTCTCTTCTCTCTTGTTTCCTCTTTTCCTTTTTTTCTTTCCTTCTGTTCTCTTCCTCCTTCCCCTTTTTATATCTGTCTTCCCCTTTCTTTTTCTCTTCTTCCCTCTTTCCTTTTCAACTTAGCTTTCTTTTCCTGTCCTTGTTTTCTGTTCCACTGCTCTCTCTTCCTCTCTTTGCGATAAGTGCATATTTTTAATGCCTCCCAGTAGTGACTGCCGGGCTCTGGAGGCAGAGGATGAGCTGGCAGTGGGGTAATCTTGTGATAAGCTGCAAACCTCGCTTTGGGTTGGTGAAAGGTGTCTGACATGGGCTTTGGCTATTACGACAACACTTTTCTTACCAGGGGGCACTTGCCCCTCCCTAACAGCCTCCTTCAACAATGTGAAACTCAAAGTTGTTCCCACAGTCCTCCCACTCAGCACTCTACCTGGCTAGAAAGTGTGTTTCTTATAGCAACAGTGTAAGTCCTGCAAGTGGGGAGAGAAAAGTGAGCTGTATCTTCACTGGGGATGAGAAATGACTCAAATATCTTCTCTATCAGTAATATTTGGGTTCAGAAAAATATCCCAAATAACATTGCAGTGGATGCGTCTCCTAGTGGTTAGAGCGGGGACTCCTAGGTTCTGTTCCCAACTCTGATACTGACACTGTGGGAAAGTTACTTCCTCTTAGCCTCAATTTCCCCATCTGTAAAATAGGGATATTTGCCTGGTTGGGGCTTTTTGAGGTTTAATATATTAATGTGTGTGAATCCCTCAAATGAGAGGCACTAGAGAAGGGCACAAAGGGTTTTGGATATTTGGAGGGGTTGTCTGGAATCTGCTGCTGAACACACTAGGGGGCTGCTTGTGTGGTCTCACCTGACAAGTATGCCATTTGTTATAAAGGCCTGGGGGAAGTTTGTGATAGATTACCCCTTTCCACGGTCTCCCTGCCTTTCTATAGCACCTGTTGCCTGGACCTGGGTCCCTGAACATTGCTCTTCTCTTCCACAAATTTCCCAAGCAAGCCTTTGGTCAGGGCTCTGTCAGAGGTGCCAGAAGTGTCCCTCATTCTAGACTCCCATGCTCCATCCAACTCAGACCTGGCATGATCAGGAATTGCTAACCCACTGAGCTGAAGTGATAGACAGCCCTGCTGTGCTCATTACGTTACCCCGTACATCTGGGCTTTGGCAGTTTGAAAGGCAGTGTGTCACGGAGTTCTTAGAATGATTAATGTCCCTGTGCTGCCTCGTGCGCACAGATACTAAACAGCAATAACCCTGTCCACATGCTAGTCTGACATGCCCACATGTAGCTTTAATTCCCGCTAACTCAGTGTGATTTAAATCATTGAAGTCTCTTTCCCTTAAAATATACAGACGCATGTTTCCCTGGAGATCTGTTAATGACTGGGAATGACAGTCCTTTGGTGTCATGTTTTACCTCTTAAGGTTTGGCCTGTTCATTATTCAGATGAAGAATTTTTTTCTCCCATAAGACATGTTTGACTTTGTCCTCTTTTGGGGCAC
>NW_020676740.1:0-1754 GCF_002925995.2 Terrapene triunguis
ACAAGTTATTGACTAGGAATTTTCAGATCCACTTTGTTCCAAGTTTCATGTGGGAAACTTATCGAAATTGTTTGTTTTGATAGTTTTAAATCAGTTTTATTTGAACTCCCCATTGATAAAAGTGAGGCTGGTAGTGACAGCTGGGAGAGCTGGTAGTTAAGTTTGCCTAACGCTTTCTGTTATAAGACCTGTTTTCAGTTGCTTATAACCTTACCTAACTTGAACTGTTCAAGCTGAAATTAATCCCTCCCACCCAATCATCTGTTTGAGAAGCAGAGATTTGAAATTTGAGGGATAGTTCTAGGGTTTGGGGGATGCCTTTTGCTGTCCTCATGAAAACCCACCCAGATATGTCTGTTACAAGTCTCTGAAAATTGCCATTTACACATGTTCATTTTAGGCTAGCTGCTAAATTCTCTGAGCATTCAATCTGCAGTGAGTGTACTCCAGCCTCGTGGAGCTTTTACATGCCAACTGCACAGAACATGCTCCCATGGCCAAAAATCCCCAAATTCCTGGGGCTCTCTAATTTATGGGAGAGACCTAACTTTTAGATGCAGTTGTGGGGTGAGCTGCCATCTCATATGTACTGATTAGCAATCACCTAGCTGTGCCTTGTCTTTAGAAGAGTATAGGTCAATGAGTTCTGATGGCCCGCTGTTGCAAAGGTCTGTTCCCTCAGGCTTTATTCCTTCTTACAATAAGGATGAGGAAGAAAGATCCATCCTCTCAGTGATGGAACTGGATGTATTCTGCAATAATTTATGAATATTGTATATTGACCTTGCTATTGGGATGTTTACTGTGTGAATATATTGGTTTAGTTTAATAGAAGCTTTACGGAAAAACAATCAGGAAGGGAAAAGAACGGCTCGAGTTGAAGCCAGTTGAAGGTTAAGAAACAAGAAATTCCAGGCTTTTTGATCACTATATACACCACTGGTCAGACTCCCGAAGAGAAGAACGGCAGGTGTTGAACACAGTCAGACCTGCTGAGTAAGCATGGTTGATATACAGGGTACTATAGCCCAGTGCCTGAGTTGGGTGGGAGAGCTGAAGGATTCCATCCCAGAAGAAGGAAAGACATGAGATCTGACACTTGTGGGGGTGCACTCAGAGAGACTAGCAAGGAGATGGATATGCAGCTAGCCCTGTTAAGTGTGACACTCTCATAACCAGGAGGTGGGATATGTTTGAAACCCCATAGCTAGAAGAATTTTAAACTAGTTTGGATGAAACACTCAAAAATATAATGCCTAAAAATCCTAAACATGTTGGCCATGGACCTAGTCCACCAAGTCTAATTCTTAAGATTCAGTCATAAAGTGTGCTTTGGAGCACAAAGCTTTCCATTAACAATGGACTTCTTTTTAAATCACTGCCTATACTGTACGATCGTTTACAAAAGGATGTCTGTTGCTGAGAGTTTTATTTTATTTTCCCTTCCCATATCTGATCTGGAATTGCTTTTGCATATTTGGGATTGCTGGTATTAAGTCTTAATATGTTTCTAGCAGAGGTATGAAATGCAGCATGACTTTATTTTCTGCCCTCTTGTTTTCCTTAACTGATTGCGTGCTATGCTGGATGGAAATAGCAACATAATACACCTCTACCCCGATATAACACGACCCGATATAACACGAATTTGGATATACCGTGGTTTCACCTATAACGCAGTAAGATTTTTTGGCTCCCGAGGACAGCGTTATATCAGGGTAGAGGTGTACTAAGGTTTTCTGTTTGTAGTAAAT
>NW_020676741.1:0-1220 GCF_002925995.2 Terrapene triunguis
CCAGGCCCCCTGAATCCTCTGGGCGGCCCTGACCCCGTCACTAGTGGAAAAATCATATGAACTCTTTGAGGTTTTGTTCTCCCCTACTTATGTGTGTATAGTTTCCATTAATGCTAATTTGAGAGAGGACCAAACCAAATCCGAGGATCCAAACATGTTCAAACTTTAAGGACTTAAAATTTGTATCCAGATTTTGCATCTCAGCTTAAGAACATAAGAACAGCAATACTGGGTCAGACCAATGGTCAATCTAGCCCAGTATCCTCTCTTCCGACAGTGGCCAATGCCGAGTGCTTCAGAGGGAAAGAACGGAATAGGTAATCATCAAGAGATCCATCCCCTGTTGCCCATTCCCAGCTTCTGGCAAACAGAGGCTAGGGACACCATTCCTGCCTGTCCTGGCTAATAGCCATTGATGGACCCATCCTCCATGAACTTATCTAGTTCTTTTTTGAACCCTGTTATAGTCTTTGCCTTCACAACATCCTCTGGCAAAGAGTTCCACTGGTTGACTGTGTGTTGTGTGAAGAAATGCTTCCTTTTATTTGTTTAAAACCTGCTGCCTATTAATTTCATTTGGTGACCCCTACGTTCTTGTGTTATGAGAAGGAGTAAATAACACTTCCTTATTTACTTTCTCCACACCAGTCATAATTTTATAGACCTCTATGATATCCCCCTTTAGTCCTGTCTTCCAAACTGAAAAGTCCCAGTCTTATTAATCTCTCCTCATATGGAAGCTGTTTCATACCCCGAATCATTTTTGTTGCCCTTTTCTGTACCTTTTCCAATTCTAAGGCCTGGTCCACACTAACCCCCCACTTCGAACTAAGATATGCAACTTCAGCTACGTGAATAACGTAGCTGAAGTCGAAGTATCTTAGTTCGAACTTACCGCGGGTCCAGACGCGGCAGGCAGGCTCCCCCATCGACTCCGCGTACTCCTCTCGCCGAGCTGGAGTACCGGTGTCGACGGCGAGCACTTCCGGGATCGATCCCAGAAGATCGATTGCTTACCACCGGACCTGGAGGTAAGTATAGACCTACCCTAATATACCTTTTTTGAGATGGGACGACCAGATATGTATGCCAATATTCAAGACTCAAGCTTGTCTTCAGAACTACAAGTTCAACAACCCTGTGGAGTGAGAAGGGAACTCGTTTCAGTCACACTATTATTATTACCTTTTAAGATCTATTAACTTGCGCAATCTATTTTC
>NW_020676742.1:0-1717 GCF_002925995.2 Terrapene triunguis
CTTAAAGGTGCCACAGGACCCTCTGTTGCTTTATTCATACTGATGTTATTTAATTTGTTTGTATCATAGTAATGTCTAAAGGCTTCAATCACTGAATTTAAACATCATAAGGGCCTGACAATGTGTTGAATGGAAAATGTTAGTTTTGAGCTACTGAAGCAATGTGTATTCTCTTTTTATTTTTTTTCATGAAAATAAAAGTGCAGTGTTAAGTCTTCAGAGAATTAAAGAAATTAATCTACAGTGCTTATGATTTTTTTTCCTGACAGATGATGTCTAATAATCACATGATGTGAAAGTTTGGTCTCTGCAGCTCAGAACCCAGCCAAGCTTCTCCACCAGTTCTGAACCTGCAGCAAGAGCATTACAATTTAAAAGAAAGGCAGAAGCTCAGAAAACAAGAGGACACATGTTTCACAGAGTGGAATTAGCTAGAATACTGTATTTTCTGAAAATATTGACCAATGTTTAATATTAAATATAAAGCTTTTTCAGTATATAGTTATACTTGTGAAACAGCTGAAAGATGAAATGGCTGAAGGACTTAAGGTATAACATATGTCTCAAATTTAGTGACATCATTCATTCTACCCAGTCAGCTTGGGTCTATCCCAGGTGCTGAGTTGCCACTCTATCAGATATATGGTTCATTGCTTTGTGCTAAGTTACTGTTAACTTGGAAGTGCGAATCTATGTCTGTGTGTGATTGAAAGTCATGACATCATCCCATGCCTGCTTTATATTTAAGTGGAGAGAAGTGAGCATTGAGTGTTTTGTGTGAGGAAACAATGAGTCTATTCCTCTTATATTTGTTACAATAAAAAAAAATAATATATGGAGATATCCTATCTCCTAGAACTTGAAGGGACCCCAAAAGGTCATTGAGTCCAGCCCCCTGCTTTCACTAGCAGGACTAAGTACTGATTTTGCCCTAGATCCCTAAGTAGCTCCCTCAAGGATTGAGCTCACAACCTTGGGTTTAGCAGGCCAATGCTCAAACCACTGAGCTATCCCTCCCCACACCTTTGATGCCTTACCTGCAGGCAAATGTAACCAAATAGACAATTTAAAAATTTGCGACAGAAGACAGTAAAACTCTGAAATTGTGCTGATAGTGTCTAAACAGGAACAGTTCTCCAGTGAACTAATCAATAATGACTATACATTAATAGCACCCTAGGCCAACCCAGTTGAGTGTATATGAAGTATACTAAAATGTAGTCCCCAGAGTCTAATAGCCAAATCTGAGTGCAGTATGCAACTGGCTATATATATATATATATATATAGTGACAGACCCAGACCAGTGGGGTACAGGAGTCTGGTAGAGGGCAAATATACTGGTCACTGGATGAGTATTTTTCTGTTCCCTGAGTGACCAAAGAAGGGGCTGCACTAGAGTAATCAGGAACCTGCCAGAACCAGTTAAGGCAGGCAAGCTAATTAGGACACCTGGAGCCAATTAAGAAGAAGCTGCTAGAATCAATTAAGGCAGGCTAATCAGGGCACCTGGGTTTTAAAAGGAGCTCACTTTAGTTTGTGGTGTGAGTGTGAGGAGCTGGGAGCAAGAGGTGCAAGGAGCTGAGTGTGTGTGCGCGCGTGCGTGCGCGCTGCTGGAGGACTGAGGAGCCCAAGCGTTATCAGACACCAGGAGGAAGGTGTTTGGAGGAGGCCATGGGGAACAGGGCCGGCTCCAGGCACCAGCCCACCAAGCTTGT
>NW_020676743.1:0-1578 GCF_002925995.2 Terrapene triunguis
CTCGCCGCCCCCATTGGCCCAGGACGGCGAACCGCGGCCAGTGGGGGCGCGATCGGCCGAACCTGCCGCGTCAGCAGGTAAATAAAACTGGTCCGGCCTGCCAGGGTGCTTACCCCGGCGAGCCGCGTGCCGAACGTTGCCGACCCCGATCCACAACTACAGTAGATTGTTCCTACAGTATGCTGTTGAATGCTTTTTCCAGACCAGTTTAAAATAACTCAAGTGATGGGGCTTCCACCTCTTCCCTTAGGGCACTTATCCCACAGTTTAATAGACCTTTCTGTTATGAAATGTGTTTTGATATTCAGCTTGAAAGTTCCTTTTTGTTCATGACATTATATGTAGTTATAGCTCCTTAGGTGACTCTAGAGAATTCCTATTCCTCCTTGGATTAATAATTTATCATAGTTATATGTATTTAGGTTATTAAATCTTTCCCCATGTTTCTATCCTTGAGAAACTACTATGTGAATAGAGCTATATTTTTTATTGTATTTTATAAGTCAATTCCCCAAGAGTTAATAATTTGTTTGTTTGTTGGCTCTGAATTCCATTCAGTTTTTCAACATCTTTCTGCTGTATAAGCATCCATAATTGTTTGGGGCCTTCTAAGAGTGGTGTTTCCATTCCTATGTAAATCTGCAACTACTACATTATTGGTCCAGGACCTGACACCTATTAGCATAGGTCAATATTTTCAAAACGGACTATGATTTTGATTGCCTCCGTTTTGGGTACCCAACTTGGTTTTCAGAGGGGAAGTACTAAGCACTCTCTAATCAGGCCCTTTCAAAGTTTTGTCAAATTAGCACCCAAATATTGAACACCCAAAATTACTAGTAATTTTTTAAAATCTTGGCCATAGAGTCTAATTTGCTCTAATGAGCACAGTGTTGCATTGCAAGTGTCTAGGTTTCCAAGTGTCTAACTGAAAAATCATTATTGTTTCTCAACTATATTTGCTTATATTTTTCCATAGATTAAAAAGTTCATGCTAACTGGGATTCCTTTTAGATCGCTTTTAGATTTCTGTAATTGACCGCCCTGTAGAGAAATGCTTCTCCAGGAATCTTTCAAGCAGAATAACTGTAAGCTTCTGTGGTCTGTTTTTTAGTGCACATTATTAACAAGGAGCTTTATCCAGCTCTAACAGTGTAAGTGATCTAATTATAAATTATTAGATTTAATTTACCTAATTCAGTAAATATAGCCATTTAATAGCTAGCATATCATGTTTCAAAACAAATTAGACAATTTTAACTTTCTTTTTGAACAAAGACTAATCCCAAAGGAAGTAAATAGTGAATTAGAGTATATTGAATTTGTAGTTTTTCAAAACATAAGAATTAGTAGTTGTCTCTCTAAATTCTGTACATGTATTTAATTTGAATGATTTTATTTGTTTTGATTTAGGTTCTCTGAACACTTTTTAGCCCTTTATTTATTGCAAATGTTTCTAATGCTAATGTCAGAGCTGAATAATTTCCCTTGTCATGCTTTGAGCCTTGATATGCTTGCCTAGGGTTACCATATTTCAGCAAGCAAAAAAGAGAACGGGAGGAGCCCCGCCCTAGCCCC
>NW_020676744.1:0-1620 GCF_002925995.2 Terrapene triunguis
GCACATCCCTCGCCCGCGCCGCTTCCCGCCGCCCCCATTGGCCCGGGACGGCGAACCGCAGCCAGTGGGGGCCGCGATCGGCCGAACCTGCCGCGTCAGCAGGTAAATAAACTGGCCCGGCCCGTTAGGGTGCTTATCTTGGCGAGCCGCGTGCCAAACGTTGCCAACCCCTGCTATACATGAAGCCCTTGATGAATCTGTTGTATTGTATATAAAACCAAGCGAATGGAAAACAGAACAGATTGTTAATGTAAGCACTAGATGCACGTATGCAACTTCCACTCACTTTACTAGGAGTTATAGGCATGTATCTGTGGGAACTGTCGGGTGTAAAGCTAGCTGTTGAATTTCTGACCCTACTGAAGTCAATGGCAAAACTCCCATGCACTTGAGTGGAGCCAGATTTTCACCCAGCATGTTGCAACAAGCTGAGTTTTTTGGCAGTGATGGTGATAGTCTGCCTCATCCACCTGAATCCATGTCTGTTGTCCCTACAGTATTTACATTCTCTATGTGTAATCTTGGCCCAATTGAAGCAAATGGTAGCCAGGATTTCACTCCATTTATTTAAACTAGCAATCCATACACAGCTGCAGCGGCATGGGGCTTTATTTTTGTCATTTTTTTAGGCTTCCGAAGAGGAAGAGATTGTTGACCTAATGCTGATGAAAATTTTCAGTTTCCTTGGGATTAAATGCAAAAAGGAAGAGAAGCCAACCAGTGCTGAGCAACTGAAAGAAGCTGCTAGCACCTGACAACCCTAATGACCAATTGCTTTCTGTAAAGTCTTTCCCTCTATCCATTTTAAACTACAGCTGCTGTGGCTGGACTTAGATATTATGGCTCCTATGTGTAAAGTGGTGTCGTCTGCAGAGCTGTGATATAAACAGGAATACGTTCAATAATAAAATCTTGTCTTGTATGATGTTATGGGATATTATCTGTGAACTAGCAGTAAACAAATCTAGAATAATGTGTCCAATTATGTATATTGTCTTATAATTTCTGTAAATTTACTGTCATGTATTTAATAAATGCTAAGTGTTCACTGCAAAGTTTATCTAAATTATTTGATCATAAAATCACCAAGAGATAGTGTCCCACTTATCCAGTCTGTGATTTAAATGTCTTAGAAGGAATCAGAGTAGCAGCCGTGTGAGTCTGTATCCGCAAAATGAACAGGAGTACTTGTGGCACCTTAGAGACTAACAAATTTATTTGAGCATAAGCTTTCGTGGGCTACAGCCCACTTCATCAGATGCATAGAATGGAACATATAGTGAGGAGATATATATACATACAGAGAACATGAAAAGGTGGGAGTTGCCCAACCAACTGTAAGAGACTAATTAATTAAGATGAACTGTTTTCAGCAAGAGAAAAAAAACTTTTGTAGTGATAATCAAGACAGCCCATTTAAGACAGTTTGACAAGAAGCTGTGAGGATACTTAACATGGGGGAAATAGATTCAATGTGTGTAATGGCTCAGCCATTCCCAGTCTCTATTTAAGCCTAAGGCAGGGGTCGGCAACGTTTGGCACGCGGCTCGCCAGGGTAAGCACCCTAGCGGGCCGGGCCAGTTTATTTACCTGCTGACGCGGCAGGTTCGGCCGATCGCG
>NW_020676745.1:0-1469 GCF_002925995.2 Terrapene triunguis
TATTCCAATCCTATTAAACTTCTAATTCAAAGGATAGCCTTCCTACCTGATATTATGAAGAGTATAGTTAAAAACAGCTGAGAATGTGTTTTAACTCTGATATAATGGGAGCAGGCCCTGTGGTAATCACTCTAATCTTCCAACAAATTATCTAATCTCTCTTTTCCATTGAGTCTCTTTCTTCTTTGAGAAAAGACATATGCAATAAGGTTCTCTCTTTAGTCAACAAATCCTCTTAGCATCACAATCATTTTTTTTCAAGAAAGGAAGGACACTTAGAACTCAGCTGGCTGTGTCAACTGCTAGAGGCCTCCAACTGCTGCAAAAGCTTACTGCGGTTTTGAACCATAAGTACCTGGGAGCAAGAAAAACTTGGACTGCAATATGCATCTCTCTTCCAGATTTACAACTATTTGTCTATGCTGCTGTCTATTCAACCACTGTATGATCCTGTAATCATGTTTTCCTAAGTTGACAGTATAATACAGAAACCCCGCTCTTCCTTCGGTTCAGTTTGCCTAGAGTAAAGGCTGCATAACAGTGTGTCAAAAATCCTCTCTCCAAGATAGCAGGAAGACTGACAAGGACTTTGCCTCTCAATATTTGGGTTCAGGACAAGACAGTGGCACTGACCTAATTCATTATTAGAAATGACTTTGCTTGTTACATATATCTTGACGTTTGAATGGGGTGGACCATGGATGCCAATCAAAGCCATCATGTCAGCTGGAGAGAGGAGGTGTTATACTTTGTGTTTGGGGATGGAAAATACCCAGAACCAGAACAAGTTATTTTTCCCCCTGCACTCCTAAAAATAGAGAGTAAGGCAAAGAAAAGTATACTGCTAGAGCCAGAGCCTGCCCTGGCAGGGGTATTGGCAGAAGTTCTGGGAATCCTGCCAATCAGGATGGGAGACCACAGGGCAAGCCTGGGAGAACTGGCTCTGGACTGCACTTTACTGCTGCTGTACAGGGGACCAGTGTGCACTCCTGGCTAGTATATGCTGCTGGCTGCAATATACACAGCAGCTGGTTGGAAGTTGGACACAGCCCCTAGCACTTGAAGCAGCAGTGCATGGGCCAACAGTAGGGTTACCATTCGTCCGGATTCCCCCGGACATGTCCGGCTTTTTAAGCTAAAAATAGTGTCCGGGGGGAATTTGTAAATGTCCGGACTTCCCCCTGATGCAGAGCAGTGCTGCCGGCCGGACGGTGTCACTTACATGGGGCTCCTACACTCAGCCAGAGAGAGCACGTCCTCCTCCTCCCTCCCTCCCTGCATTGCAGATCGGCTCCGGCAGTCTGGAGCTCCTCCCCCACTGTTGCCCAGCATGCCGGACGAGCGGCTCATGCAGTTCCTGAGCAAGCTCACGGAGACATTAGGGGAAGAAAGGCCAACAACAAGGGGGCCAGGGGGTCGGAGAAGGGACAGGGAGATTCTGGAGGGGGCAGTCAAGAGACGGGGGGGGG
>NW_020676746.1:0-4440 GCF_002925995.2 Terrapene triunguis
GAGGGGGCGGAGTTGGGGCGGGGACTTTGGGGAAGGGGCGGAGTTGGGGCGTGGGCGGGGCTGGGGGCGGGGCCGGGGCCCCGTGGGGTGTCCTCCTTTAGGAGGCTCCAAATATGGTAACCCTAAATATGTGCTTGCAGATGACATTACCCAGAGATAAATGTACAACACTGTCACCTTGAATGGGGGATAAAGTAAAGGGCCTCTGATGCATATCCAACCCAAGTGATCTGACAGTCTAAAATATTTTTATAAATATGGGCTCAGATCATTCAATTACAGCCAAGGAGTTCACTGTGCAATTCTACACAGGGGTGTAAAAACAGCCTTTGCAGTCTCTGGATGATCTTTTGGCATAGTTTAGGACAGTTTACAGACCCCAGGGGCCCTTTAGCAGCCACATATCAGTGAAGCATAGGATAGCCAGAGCTACAATGCCATGACTGGTTTCAGAGTAGCAGCCGTGTTAGTCTGTATCTGCAAAAAGAACAGGAGTACTTGTGGCACCTTAGAGACTAACAAATTTATTTGAGCATAAGCTTTCGTGGGCTACAGCATATTGGAACATATATTGAGGAGATATATATACACATACAGAGAGCATGAAAAGGTGGGAGTTGTCTTACCAGCACTGAGAGGCCAATTAAGTAAGAGAAAAAAACTTTTGAAGTGATAATCAAGATAGCCCAGTACAGACAGTTTGATAAGAAGTGTAAGAATACTTACATGGGGAGATAGATTCAATGTTTGTAATGGCTCAGCCATTTCCAGTCTATATGACTATACCCCTTACGCTGGCAACAGGGAGGATGTAGGACTTGCTATGTCAGTTCTGTACAATGGAAGAATATCATGCACCATGATGATCTAGTCATGTCTAGCTAAGCTGAATTCAAGGCCAGAATATGCCAGCAATGCAGCTGCTTTGCATTGCACCTTAGGATCTGGTCCATATTCATAATTCTGCACTACTATGATAACACATTAGTGATATTGTGAACTGACAAGTTAGAGATCCAAGCATGATCTAAAGGCAAAGATTATGACTTACATGTAATGTTAAAGATAAGTACTGATTAATAGAAATAAGTTACTCTCTTGATTTTCAGATATGATAAAGGCTTTTTATCTTAAAGTTGAAGATTTTAGGACTAATTATGTAAACATGAAACCTGCCTGCACAGAAGTGATTTTTATACCTTCTTAGAAAGAGTACAGTAGCATCCTATTTTAGGAATATGTGGTTGTTTGAAAAAATAATTCCTTATTTCTAAATGAAAGTGGAGTCATTTGCACTCCTAGAATGTTGTAAATCAGTATCTTGTTTTATTGTAGAAGATTGATATATTAATATAACAAGTACTGTATATGACTTACAGGTTTTAAATGCACAGAGAGCTGGATACAAGGCAGCTATAGTTCACAATGTTGATTCTGATGACCTAATTAGCATGGGATCCAACGACAGTAAGTACAGGTATCACTTCTCTCCTATTTGAAAGTTATTTCACCCACTATAGTATATGGTATTAACTTCAATTTATTATAATCAGGAGTTCCCCCTTGTTTTAATGTATTTAAGATTTTAGAAGCTGCTGTGTGCTCGTATGTGCATGCTTTATATGGTATTTGCACCATTATGGTGTTTGTGTTCTGTGCATTGTTCTGTCTATTCTCCTTGTTAAAATTTTGGTTCAGCTTTTCCATGGAAGTCAAGTGGTTAAAATTTATGAGCAAGAAGAATATGATTGGCCCAATATACAGCTGGGATGATGTCAGTTCTCTTTTGTTATTACTGAAGTAGGAATACAGCAAAAAATAGTTACTGCTGCTCCATGGGATGAGGATCCAAAACATATTGTAATTGTTGGGTAGGGAGTCTTTTCATGCTCACTGTTCTGTGCACAGCTGTCTGTTCACCTAAATAACCCCCAGAGGATTACACATGTACATACAATTTTTCACTGGAATAAATGAAGGTATTCCCAGAACATAGCATACAAGAGGTACAATTCTAGTGTTTGCTATTTTGATATGATACGTTCATTAAGTAGTAAGTTGAGAACATATTTGCAAGGTGGCTGAAATGTCAGTTTCCTCTTGTGGTATGTATTTCAGTGTTTAATGAGAAAGTGTTCATGTGATTTACTGTTGAGGATTTAAAATGTTCTTTATCTTTACAGTAGCACACTGCCACATAATCCCACTGTTGCCAAGAAAAAGTATTCTATTTCTACTATTGCATATTTCGTATAGATTCCAAATATTGGTTCTCTCTTTAGTGCTGTTAGTTTTCTGTGATATTTTGATCCTTTTCCTTCACTTTTCTTCAACTGATTGAGTACTGAACAGGAACATAACTGTGAACAAACACTATTTCCAGATAAAGAGACACCTTTCAGTGAACTGAGAAATTCACTTTCAACAGACAAAACACTACATTGTGGGAAAGCTGCATGAAGTGTTCTCAGTGAAATCCCCAAGCATGTGATGCTTGCTTGGTTTCAAGTTTAGCTATAAACTCAAAATGCAAGAGAGGTTTGCAAGAAACCTTTGAAACAGTTTCAAGTGACCACGGGCCATTATACATTTTTTGCATTGCACTCAGAAAAGTATGGTTCCACATAGTTTCTTTGGGAAACCTGAACACTTTGATGTCAACCAAATTTCACTGGAACTTTGGATTCATTCAACCTTGAAACTTAAAGTCACAGGTGCAAACCCACATGAACTGAAACCAAGTAAGATGTTCCCCGGAGTCCTGGGAAGCAAACCCAGACACTTCACACAGCTTTAGTTAATACATAAATGAAGCCTGTCTTGTTAGCTGCCCTACATTTTGCACCTCTCTTTTAATATATACCTTTATATATTTGCTTGAGCGGCAGCCTGTAGTTATAGTTATGGCACAGGACTGGGAGTCACCAAACTGAGGATCCAAAATTAGAGTCTGCTTTTGAAAATTTAGACCCTAACCCAGGGGTGGGCAAACTACGGCCTGCAGGCCAGATCCGGCCCATCAGGGCTTTGGATCTTGCCAGCGGGATTGCCACTCCCATGGTGCTGTGGGCCCCACGCCGCTGCTGGAAGCGGCCGGCACCATGTCCCTGTGGCCCCTGGGGGAGGGAGGGCAGAGGGCTCCTTGCAATGCCCTCGCCTCCAGGCACCGTCCCCTGCAGCTCCCATTGGCCGGGAACGGGGAACCACAGCCAATGGGAGCTTCGGGGGAGGTACCTGCAGGGGAGGGCAGCCGCAGAGACCTCTGCCCCCACTCCCCCAGGGGCAGCAGGGACGTGGTGCCAACCGCTTCCGGGAGTGGCATGGCGTGGGGCCAGGGCAGGCAGGGAGCCTGTCTTAGCCCCGCTGCGCGCCACTGCCACTACAGAGCTGCTCCAGGTAAGCGGCGCCGGGCCAAAGCCCGCACCCCGAACCCCTCTTGCACCCTGCACCCCAACCCCCTGCCCTGAGCCCTCCTGCACCCCAACCCCCTGCCCTGAGCCCTCCTCCCTGCCCTGAGCCCCCTGCTGCACCCCTCCTGCACCCCAACCCCCCTGCTGCATTCTGCACCCCCTCCTGCATCCTAACTCCCTGCCCTGAGCCCCCTGCTGCACCCCTCCTTCACCCCAACCCCTGCTGCACCCCTCCTGCACCCCAACCCCCTGCCCTGAGCCCTCTTGTACACTCCACACCCCTCCTGCACCCCAACCCCTGCCCTGAGCCCCCTCCCGCATTCCCTCCTGCACCCCAAACCCCTGCCCTGAGCCCCTTCCCATACTCCCTCCTGCACCCCAACCCCCTGCCCTGAGCTCCTTCCTGCACACCGCACCCCCTCCCACACAACAACCCCCTGCCCCAGCCCTACATTCATGGCCCTGCATGCAATTTCCCCACCCAGATGTGGCCCTCGGGCCAAAAAGTTTGCCCACCCCTGCCCTAACTTTTCTACACTTCTGTGTCTCCATCTGTCAAGTAGGGACTAGTACGTCCCTTTCTCACAGGGCCAAATTCACTATTGACTTAAACAGTTGCCACTCCGTTGAATTCAGTGGAATTGAACCCACTTGGTGAGTTGTTCCTCCTGTGTGTAAGACACATTGAGATGGACCATAGAGTAGCACAAAATGTATTGTATGGATTTCTTGAGTTAGTAGAGCTCTAAAAAGCTATTTCTATTTCAGATGCACCAGTGACACCTCAAAGGGTGCAAGAATGTTATGCAGTTAAAACCTGCTTGTGGAAACCTTATACTATAGTATTACTCAAGACCAATATTTATATATTTTCTGAAATAAGATGAAGCACTGTTGAAATGAACCAGTGTAAGTTAGTAGATCAGTGCTTCTCAAAGTCGGGCCGCTGCTTGTTCAGGGAAAGCCCCTGGTGGTCCGGGCCAGTTTGTTTACCTGCCGCGTCCGCAGGTTCGGCCGATCGCGGCTCCCA
>NW_020676747.1:0-2944 GCF_002925995.2 Terrapene triunguis
AGCACATCCCTCGCCCGCGCCGCTTCCCGCCGCCCCCATTGGCCCGGGACGGCGAATTGCGGCGAGTGGGGGCTGCGATCGGCCGAACCTGCTGCGTCAGCAGGTAAATAAACTGGCCTGGCCCGCTAGGGTGCTTATCCTGGCGAGCCGCGTGCCAAACGTTGCCGACCCCTGGTCTAGACCTGAAGGGGTCATCAAGGTGCAGTCTGTGCATGCAGGAGAGCTTGGGCTATGCAACTGTGATAAGTCCCTGCGCAGGGGCTTGCCAAAGGAGGAAAAGCTTTCTGTGCCCTTCCTCCCACTTTCACATCTAGACAGGCACTAGACATAGTCTGGCCTGTGTAGGTCTTTCAAGTTGGGAGCTGTGAATGGCATAAACTGAGATAGTGATATAGCCTTTAAAATAAGCAGTCTGGAAAACTTAATTTATTGTTGTATGGGTCAGATAATACTAAATGCCTATTCTGTGGAAGAACCTTATTTAAGTACTTAGATGAGCCAGGTCTGGCATCTAGCCAAGTCAGTGTGGCACCTAACAACATCCCTGTATCCGTGGATCATCTCTTTTTGTGTCAGGTTTAAGGGTATTTGTTCAGTTCTCTATAGTTACTCTTTTCAAACATAGAGCGGTATATTGTTCGAAGGGTAGGCAGAGAAAGTGTGTAATTAGTGTGTTTCACTAGGCTGAACAGAATACTCAGCAAGGTGTAGAGGAGATTGGATGGTGTTTATGAATGAATGTCATTATTTTGACAGGATGATGAATTAACATGCCTGGTTTTGGTGGCTAAGTTTCATGAGCAGTTTTGTGAGGTCTGGTCAGTGTGGGGACTTGTGGTAGTTTCTGAAACAGCATTGTGGGTGTTGGAGAGAGAAATTGCAGTTAAGTGAAAGAAAAAAGCACTCTACAGTTATTTTGTTCTAGAATTACATCTAGTCTTTGTAAGCATACTTAAACTATTATCCCATTATTGCCTCTAAGTATGATTTGACACAACTTCTCTATGGTTTCTCACTTTTTACAATGTTTACTTATTCGCACCATTTTTAATTGTTTTAACCACAAATACATTATTTTGGGCAGTGGGTGGTTAGAGGGCTGAGATTTTCAAAGGGGTTTGGACACCCTATTTCTGTCAACTTCAGTAGGAAGTGGGTGCCATTGGCAAAACTTTCTTAAGTGTCCAAGTCACTTAGCCTCAGGGCCATATTTGCAAAGGTATTTAGGTTGCCTAAATAAGATCCTAAATCTGCAGATAGGGGCTTTTGTAAATCCCACCAAGCACCTTGGAGAGTTAGGTGCTTAACTCACTTAAGTGTTTTTGTAAATCCTACCAGGCACCTATCTGCATATTTAGGATCTTAAATACCTTTGTAAATATGGCCCATAAATCCCACTGAATTTCAGTGGGACTTAAAGTCTTAAGTGGTACTTTTGAAAATGAGACTTGGGCTCTGATGTCATTTAGGGCCAGATTTGGAAAGGTATCTAGGTGCCTAAAGATGCAGATAGGTACCTAGTTTTGAGTTTCGAAAGCGAGTCTAGTGCCTAACTTCTGTTGATTGCCTATATGTGTTTTTAGGTGCTTAAATAGCTTTAAAAATCTGGCCCTTTCCTCTTTTGAAAACTTTACTCCAAATTCCTCATGCAGTTTTGAGAAACTCAGCCTATTGTTTCTATCTTTATTTGCTTTCTTTATATAGAGGAATTCCTTGGTGCCCATTGTGATAGTGTCTGTGCACCTTCCAATAGATGAAAACCAAACACATACAAATGGGTGTAGCTGATTATAATTATGTGAACATTTAAAAAATAAACTAGAAAAGCTCAATAGTGTAGAGGACAGTGCACAGGCTTACTCATTCTCCCCAAAGGTGACCCTATTTCTCAAAATAGAAATCAACCTGTAATAAAGAAAAGCCTTTTCTGTTGGATCATCCCATCCATATATTTTCAAGAAAACTCTGGAGAATAAATGAGCTATACATCATGCCTTGAAGTGCAAAACACTCAAACTCTGTTGCACCAAGGGAGAGAGGTGTGGGTTCCACAGTCAAGGATCTATCAAAGAAAATGCCTTGCAACGATCCCACTTTTGTTTTAACCCATGATGCTGAGAGCTAGATGCTAAAGTGTCCCTGCTGGTGGGCAAATCCTGCAGTGTAGCAACTACAGTGTTGCCATGGCGTCAGTGAGATGAATACCTATCAGAACATCCTTTTGCTGTGCTCTGAAGGTGGCGATATTCATGCGCAACACTAAACTAAAGCATAAAAAGCCAAAGGTCTTGTAGAACATTCTGCCTGTGGTGCTGGGAAGTTCTATCAGGAGGGAAGAAGGAAGAGAGGGAACAGGCATAGCTAGTTACACTAGTAAGTTTTGGCTAGCCAGTTGGTCTAACTAGTAATTCATTGGAAAAAAATACATCGTTCTTACAGAATATAGTCTCTGGGTTCCACCTTATAGCTGAGTCATAGATAGGGTGACCAGATGTCCCGATTTTATAGGGACAGTCCCAATTTTTGGGTCTTTTTCTTATATAGGCTCCTATTACCCCACCCCCACCCCCTTCCCGATTTTTCACATTTGCTGTCTGGTCACCCTAGTCATAGAGTTGTTCTAAAAATATAAAACCAATTTCCTTTATTAGAAAATTAATTGAACTGCTTTTTTGTTAATTTTCCAGGAAAGCAATTTGCCCTCACATTTGGAATGTATCTGAACAGCTGTTCCTTTGATTGTTAGATTATTTAATATTTTAAAAGAACACCCAAAGAAACTCTAAATGCATCTTTGAAAAGAGAACTACAGTACCTGCTTAATAGGGTGTAGTTCCTCATAGACTTTTTTTCTTTGTTGTGGCAGTTTTATTGCCATTTTTTCCTGTCTTTTTCAATTTTTCTCGTTGAAACAAGTATGTGCCACCAGAAGAAAATGACACCT
>NW_020676748.1:0-3002 GCF_002925995.2 Terrapene triunguis
GGGGGGGTTGGGGGTTCTGAGGGGGGCGGGAAGTGGGAGGGGCAGGGGTGGGGCTAGGGCAGGACAGGGGCGGGGCTAAGGCAGGGCTCCTCCCGTCCTCTTTTTTGCTTGCTGAAATATGGTAACCCTAACGTACTAGTTAAAGACTAATGTCAAAGATGCCTCCCCCCCTTGTGTTCTGATCTGCCAAGGTGAGAAGTTAATTCATACACTCCTCAAAGCTGTAAAGAGAACAGTGTAAGGATTCTTACCTAAGTGCCATTATTTTAACCTGCTCAAGAACTCCAGCTAGGTGTATGAAAGCTGTAAAGTCTTCCCTCTACCCTGAGAGGGAGAGAAAACATTTTCCTCTTGTTTTCCTCTCCTACACGGAGGATCCTGGCTGTGAAGATGGTTCCTGCTACTTTACCCCTCAGCTCTTGATGGTGCAAAAGGGATGCATCTACTCTACACCTCCCCCAACATCTCTTTTTAGGTCCCCCTTTCTAAGGAATAGCTTGAGAACGTGTATTTATATTGCTTATACCTTTCATGATCCCAGCACAGAGAGAGGGGGATGCTGGGTCTCTCACGGGAGGGAGGGGGGTTTATGTGGAGATGCCGGATTTCTCACGGGGGGTCAAGGGGTGCGGGGAGGATGCTCAGTCTCTCACAGGAGCGAGAGGAGTTCATGGGGTGCGAGTGGGTCTCTGCTGTATATATGGTTCTGAAGAGTAAAACGAAAACTGATGAAACTTTGGTCAGTTTTCACATTGCTACATATGTTGGGAAAAACAGAAGCACCAACAGCTCTCTGCAGCACTAGGGAAAGACTGCTGATCAGTTTACTCTCAGCTCATATTTGGAAGCCTAGAAACTTTAAATTTTTTTTTTTTTTTTTAAAAGGAGAGTTTCCTATAGGCACAGGCAAATGATATTTTAAGTCTGAAAAATACGGGGGCATTAGTTAATTTAGCCAGTGTTTAGGCTCTCAGACTTTAATGATGTTCAGAAAGGATAGTTTTCTTAGAGGGCCCATTTCTTCCAGAATACTCATGTTTTTATTCATAAAAAAGAAGAAAAAAATCTCTTCAAGTTGTGGTGGTAAAACATACAAGAAATCTTAATACAATCATAAAAGTCTGATATTCTTTTGAGAATGAATCCTCAAAAAGACTTACCTTTTGTTTTGGCTTACAGAGTTGCGTACTATACAATCCATACAGAAGATACAGAGCACCAACACGAATCTGGAAAGTGTAAGGAGGCAAGAAGTATCGCCATGCCAGATCCAACGCCTTCTGTGTAAACTTATTCTTCTCTAAAGGCCTTGTTTGACCACTAAACAAACAAACAAAAAATATATCATTATTTGCTTTTTATCTAAGTACAGTTTTTAAAACCCATTAATACATTTAAAACTTATGTTAGACTAAGGTCTGATTATAACTGACAAATCTTCAAGGATAATCAGGGTTAAATCTCTTAAATTTTATCTCTTGCCATTCTGTCATTCCTTACATTAAACAGAAGATCTATGTTCTGAAGGATGCAATGATCTAATTTTGTTCTCAGAAACCCCATATGATACAAAGACTGTGAATGGCTATCCAACTACAGAAGCAGTTGGTGTTCACACCTCAACTACTAGCAGAGCACCTCACCCTCCCTGATTGAACTAACCTCTTTATCTCCATACTGATTTATACCTGCCTCTGGAGATTTCCATTACTTGCATCTGAAGAAGTGAGGTTCTTACCCATGAAAGCTTATGCTCCCAATACTTCTGTTAGTCTTAAAGGTGCCACAGGACCCTCTGTTCCCATATGATGAGGCTACAATCAAACTCCTCAGTCCTGAATGTCCTTGCTTTTGGTGTTAGTCAGACTTAACATTGCTAGATACTTTTATATTCATGTTTTTCCTTACTAAAAAGGGACCAACTGTTTCATTACTGCATTTTCTAATCTATTTCTACTTTTAGGAATTGAAATAGTATGCTTAGAGTACAGCCAAAGTGCATGGGCTCAGTACAGCATATCTTGGAAGCAGTGCAGCATGAGCCACATGAAATACAAACACTACATTCATAATTTCAGTATACCTTACAAGAATTAAAGCTTTTGAGGTTTCACTTTCTCCCTCTTTTAAGTTTGCTTTATATTCTTATTTTTCTTAAAGTTACAGACTCTGAAAAATCTAGCAACACCATTACAGGACCCAACCACATGAGCCACACCATCAGGGGTCATTCACCTGCACATCTACTAATATGATATATGCCATAATGTGCCAGCAATGCCCCTCTGCCATGTACATTGGCCAAACCGGACAGTCTCTACGTAAAAGAATAAATGGACACAAATCAGACATCAGGAACGGTAACATACAAAAGCCAGTAGGAGAACACTTCAATCTCCCTGGACATTCTATAACAGATTTAAAAGTAGCTATACTTCACCAAAAAACTTCAAAAACAGACTTCAAAGAGAAACTGCAGAGCTACAATTCATTTGCAAATTTAACACCATTAATTTGGGCTTGAATAGGGACTGGGAGTGGCTAGCTCACTACAAAAACAATTATCCCTCTCTTGGTATTGACACCTCCTCATCAATTATTGGGAGTGGACCACATCCACCCTGATAGAATTGGCCCTGTCAACACCGGTTCTTTACTTCTCTTCATGTGTCAGTATATTTGTGCCTACATCTGTAATTTTCACTCCATAAATCTGAAAAAATGGGTTTTTTACCCACGAAAGCTTATGCCCAAATAAATCTGTTAGTCTTTAAGGTGCCACCGAACTCCTCGTTGTTTTTGTGGATACAGACTAACACAGTTACCCCTCTGATACTAGACTCTCAAAGTGCAGAGCTTGGTACACTGGCTGCAGAGGAAGAGTAACTGACAAGAACTGTCCACAGTGGAAACATATTAGAGCACAGCTAGAGCTAACAATATGATTTTGAATGATGCTACATTTAGACTGGTGTCAAGTATCAGGGGGTAGCCCTGTTAGT
>NW_020676749.1:0-1101 GCF_002925995.2 Terrapene triunguis
CTTCTGAAAAGTGTGGTCTAGGGTCTCACAGGGGAGGAAAACCACTCTTAAAAATGTAGGAAAATGGGATTGTAAATAGAGCTGGTTGAAAATTTTCTTTTTTATTAAAAATTTCAAAAATATAAAAACTATCTGTTTTCACACTAAAAGCCCAACAATTTTTTCACAAACAGAACAAAGCAATGAAAACTTTTCAGTGAAAATGTTTGTACGACTGACAAGTTGTCGGAACCAAAAAATGGTTTCCAGATATACAAGATATATTTTTAATGAAAAAATTGTTCACAAAATTTCGACCAGCTTTGATTGTAAATGGTCTAACGGTCAAGAGAACCCAGTAGCAGTGATACTTTTAGCTTGTTTTTGTGTTTTTAAATTGACTAGATTTAAAGGTGATGGTCTCTTTAAGGCTCCTAATCAGGAAACCACTGAAGCACATCCTTAATTTTAAAAGCGTCCATATGTGCTTACCTCAACCGTGGCCTACCCATTTCCTGCGCGGGCCATTTCTTCATGACGTTACTAATGATGTGGTATCTGAGTATAGGACAGCAGTTCTCAAACTGTAACCCATGATGAACCAGAGAGCACTTGGTGGTAGTAAAAGCTGGCCACATAGGGCTAAATCTTCTTGCTTTTACCTGCTAAATTACTTTACACAATAGCAACAATTACATTATTTTCTTAATGTTATTCTTTCCACACAATCAATAGCTGTCATTGGCACAGGGATTATAAATATAAGAGATTATGTGCACCAGGGAATCTGTAATCCCCGCTTCCCGCAGCTCCCATTGGCTGGGAACGGCGAACCGTGGCCACAGGGAGCTGCGGGCGGCCGTGCCTGCGGACGGTCAATGTAAACAAACTGTCTCGTGGACCGCCAGCGGGTTATCCTGATAGCCGCATGTGGCCCGTGGGCTGCAGGTTGCCCACCACTATTCCACTCTGTGGTGCACAGCTACATGTGTCAGGGAACGGTTCTGGCCGGGGGAGGCGGTGGGGTGAGGCTCTGTAGCAGGGAATTGCCAGAGACTTTCCCCACTGTTGGAGTCTCCCTCTGCAATGGGTAAAGGCTCCACAGCAGGGAGCTGACGGAGC
>NW_020676750.1:0-1778 GCF_002925995.2 Terrapene triunguis
ATAATCCTGTTGAAATCAATGGGACAATTCACCAAAGCAAGGAATGGTCACATGAGTAAGGGTTACAGAACAAAACACTTACAGGCCATTTAGGGTGACCAGACAGCAATTGTGAAAAATCGGGACAGTAGGTGGGGGGTAATAGGAGACTATATAAGAAAAAGACCCAAAAATCGGGACTATCCCTATAAAATCGGGACATCTGGTCACCCTAAGGCCATTCATGATGTAAATCAAACTTGCATCATTTATCGACTTGCTTCTATGCATTTAAACTAAGTTAAATATACTTGAAGAAACTAGTACAGCATTTTTTTTACCAGGGGTCCAGTGAGTCTAAATAAGCAAACCAATATCTTTAAAGTCATAAAGGTTTATAAACTAGGGTGAAAATCACCTTCTCCTGCTCAAAGTCCAAGTAATAGTGGAGGGGCGGAAGAGAATGGAATTCACACAAATTCCTACTATCTAACGCTGCAAGTGCCTTGCCTTCAACCTTGCCTTCTCATATCTATATATAGATATAGATATAGATAGATATAGGCTATCAAGCGATTAAAAAAATTAATCGCAATTAAAAAAATGAATTGCGATTAATTGCATTGTTAATAATAGACTACCATTTATTTAAATATCTTTGGATGTTTTCTACATTTTAAAATATATTGATTTCAATTACAAAACAGAACACAATGTGCACATTGCTCACTTTATATTTATTTTTATTACAAATATTTGTGCTGTAAAAACCAAAAGAAATAGTATTTTTCAATTCACCTCATACATGTACTGTAATGCAATCTCTTTATCATGAAAGTTGAACTTACAAAAATAAAACAATGTGAAACTTTAGAGCCTGCAAGTCCATTCAGTCCTACTTCTTGTTCAGCCAGTAACTCAGACAAACAAGTTTGTTTATATTTGCAGGAGATAATGCTGCCTGCTTCTTGTTTACAATGTCACCTGAAAGTGAGAACAGGCGTTGTTGTAGCCAGCGTCGCAAGATATTTACATGCCAGATGCACTAAAGATTCATATGTCCCTTCATCTTCAACCGCCATTCCAGAGGACATGTGTCCATGCTCATGACAGGTTCTGCTCGATAACAATCCAAAGCAGTGCATACTGACGCAGGTTCACTTTCATCATCTGAGTCAGATGCCACCAGCAGAAGGTTGATTTTCTTTTTCAGTTGTTCGGGTTCTGTAGTTTCCACATCGGAGTCTTTTAAGACTTCTGAAAGCACCTTTTAAGACTTCCACACCTAATCCCAATCAGATTTTGGAAGGCACTTCAGATTCTTAAACCTTGGGTCGAGTGCTGTAGCTATTTTTAGAAATCTCACATTGGTACCTTCTTTGCGTTTTGTCAAATCTGCAGTGAAAGTGTTCTTAAAACAAAGAACTTGTGCTGTGTCATCATCCGAGACTGCTATAATATGAAATACATGGCAGAATGCAGGTAAAACAGAAGGAGACATACTATTCTCCCCCAAGGAGTTCAGTCAAAATTTAATTAGCGCATTATTTTTTAACGAGCTTCATCAGCATGGAACCATGTCTTCTGGAATGGTGGCCGAAGCATGAAGGAGCATACGAACGTTTAGCATATCTGGCACATAAATACCTTGCAATGCCAGCTACAAAAGTGCCATGTGAATGCCTGTTCTCACTTTCAGGTGACATTGTAAATAAGAAGTGGGCAGCATTATCTCCTTTAAATGTAAACTGCTTTCTCAGCGTTTACTTCACTTTCGTAGCTATATTTTTCTTTTATCT
>NW_020676751.1:0-1081 GCF_002925995.2 Terrapene triunguis
GGTTAGAGCAGGGGGGCTGGGAGCCAGGACTCCTGCATCTTGGCTCTCCCACATGCTGCGTGTTCTTGTGCAAATAACTTCCCTTCTCCATGCCTCAGTTTCCCCACCTCAGTGCCCAGGGGAGACTTTCTCTCTGGCGGAGGAGTCCAGAGGGACCCGGGGTTGAAAGCTGTGTCAGCCTTTCCCTGCCAGTCATTGATTGTCACTTGTCCCCAAACTGGCTTTTTGTGGGCCTGGTTTGGGGCTGATTAGAGTGAAACGGCTTCATTCGATGTTGCGAACGATGCTTTGCATGTGCGGGTCTCATTTCTTTGTAACCCCCCCGCAGTCCGGTTTCCGATGGCTCCTCCCACTCGCTTGAGCTTAGAGATTCGGGGTACGAATGTGGTCCTTGAAGGAGGTTCCCTTGGTGAAGATGGGGTTTGATCTGGCGGAGGTCGGAAGGGTTGACCGTCCTGCCAAGCCAGTTATCACTGAGAGCCCTGCCCTGTGTGTGGAGTTGTGTGTTTCGCTCCCAGATGCGATGCTTTCAACACTGGTGTGAGGGAACACTGGTCACGGGGTGTGATCCTGGGATGCTTGGGGGCGATCTAGACAATTAGCCAAAGGACCTTTGACGAAAACAACAAATTGGTTTCTTGCAGCCAACAAGAAAAGAAAAACAAACCAGAGCTGGGAAATTCCACATGCAAAAACTTAGTTGAGAGTCAAAAAAATCCACCTAGGGAAAGTCAGACTGAAACCTGGGTTAATGGGACCAAAACCACAGCGACTGCTGGGAAATTGCACCAGCAAAACGTAGATTAGGTTTGTGATCGTTTGGGGTATGGCCGAGCAGAGCCCTGTCAGGCTGTGCAAGCCACTTGACTAAGATCAGGGCCCCGTTGTGCTGGGCGCTGCCCAGACCCCAACCGAGATCAGGGCCCCGTTGTGCTGGGCGCTGCCCAGACCCCAACCGAGATCAGGGCCCCGTTGTGCTGGGCGCTGCCCAGACCCCAACCGGGCCCGGGACCCTTTGTGCCAGGCGCTGCCCGGACCCCCACTGAGATCAGGCCCCGTCGTGCCGGGCGCTGCCCAGACC
>NW_020676752.1:0-5675 GCF_002925995.2 Terrapene triunguis
CCCCCCGTGGAGTGTCCTCTTTTTTGAAAGTTCAAATATGGTAACCCTACCCTAATACTGCAAAACACCCATGTCTAGCCCAGTGGTGTCATCCAAACTCCCCTCAATTAGTGGTTGGCTTCTGCCCTAAAGCCATAGGGTTTATATCTCTTATAAAAAAATATTTTTAATTTATGTAGTGGAATCATAGATATTCTCATTATCTTTATAAATATTGAACTCCACTAAGCTCTTGCCCTCAGTGATTTAAACCCCTAAAGCACAATTTATTAGGGGGATATTCACCTTCTTCAAAACTATTGGTCAGTTGGATGCTGTGAAAGGGAGGCAGGCTATCAGACTTCATAAGCCATTGTTCTGGTTTGGTAGGGCAATACTTTGTTCCCAATTATATTCATTTTAACTATGCAGTTTAGTTGATTAGCAACTTTTGTTTACTTGTTTTTTGTGTATTTTTATTGAGGGGCCGTTTTTCAGTTCATAGTTATTATTGTTGTGTCTGCATCATACAGTATAAATTGCCAGAATCACATTAATTAAATTCTATGGTTCTTATGACCTATAATACATTCAAAGTTTTGTAGTGTGAAGAGCTGACACAGTAAATTAAGGAGTGATATTAGCCTTGTGGTGTTAAAATTAAACTCAAAAGTACATGGTTCCTTCATGTGTAATCTGCTAAATTTTTAATTTTTCCCAGACAGTTTCGTTAAAACTTGATCCATTAAAAAGCAGTGTTACACACACATTTACAATTACACAGCTTATAATGCTAGTCTACTTGTTATGTTTATTACTTGCAGCTGGTCTATTTGAAGTTCCAATTAGTTAGAAAAAAAGAACCTAGGATAAAAATGTTAAGATTAATAGTAGATAGATTAGCAATTTGCAATAATCATTCATTAGTAAAAGAGCAATATAAATATCTTTGTTCTGCTTTTAAATAATACCAAACATTAATAAAATAGGGAGGACTTAACATCTGCCACTTCCCTACCATAATTAAGCTTTCTCAAAGGTGCTCTCTCGCGTACTCCATCTTAGTGTGAACACAGATGCAAACTCTAGAGAAGATAAGTGTTTTGTTTTGATTTCTTAGTGCAATATTACCTTAAACAGCTGCTGTAACTTCTATATGGATTGTGCATTGCAGAGAAAGTGGTGCATGGGACAACATCCACTGAAATGTGGCCCAGTCTGAAAAAATAAATAAATTAAGAACTGCTGTTTTAGGGCCTCAGCCAACTTGAAATCAATGGGAGATTTTGCATTGATTTGAATGAACTTAGGGTGAGGTCTTTAAAGCATGCATTTAATCTCATTTATAATGATGTAAACCAGAAGTAACTTCTTTCAAGTCAGTGACATTGCACTGGTGTAACAGCAGGGTAATGAAGTTCAGAATCAGGCCTACAATTCTTTAGAAATGCACTAGTTAACCATTAAACACAAACCCTATGTTTACATTAAAGCTAATGGGATTTAGGCTCCTAAGGGATAGATTCACAAAGGTACTTAGGCATTGCACTGCTCAGTGGCATCCTGGTCTCCTCCTCGGTATGGGAGGAGGAGAGGGAGGACGCCTAATACATTAAGAAACTGATTACAGGTAATATCTCACCCTCAGAGATGTTCCAATAAGCTTCTTTCACAGACTAGACTCCTTCCTCTAGTCTGGGCCCAATCCTTTCCCCTGGTACAGTCCTTGTTAGTTCCAGCAGACATCTCAGGTGGAACTAGGGGTTTTCTCATGACTGGCAGCCTCCCTTGTTCTGCTCCACCCCCTTTTATAGCTTTGTCTCAAGGCAGGAATCTTTTGTCTCTCTGGGTCCCCACCCCTCCTTCTAAATGGAAAAGTACCAGATTTAAGATGGATTTCATTGTCAGGTGACATGGTCACATGTCCTGTGAGACCCCAGCCTCCATTCTTCCTGGGCTGGCCCTCACGTACACAGGAAAGTTTGCAAGTAAACAGAACCATTTACAGTGAACTGATTCTGAAGCACCCTTAATGGCTTCCAGTTAATGTGTTTACATCACTAATACAAGTTTATAACTTATTCTCCTAACTCCAGACATATAAATAATACATGCAAACAAAGAGGATGAACACACTCAGTAGAATATACGTTTTGTAATGATACCTTACAAGAGACCTTTTGCATAAAGCATATTCCAGCTACATCATCTTCACATTCACAAACATATTTTCATAAAGCATATGGAGTGCAGCGTCACAGGCCATACTGGGTCAGACCAAAGGTTCATCTAGCCCAGTATTCTGTCTTCCAACAGTGGCAAATGCCAGGTGCCCTAGAGGGAATGAGCAGAACCAGTAATCATCAAGTGATCCATCCCCTGTCGCCCATTCCCAGCTTCTGGCAAACAGAGGCTAGGGACACCGTCCCTGCCCATCCTGGCTAATAGCCATTGATGGACCTATCCTCCATGAATTTATCTAGTTCTTTTTTGAACCCTGTTATAATCTTGGCTTTCACAACATCCTCTGGCAAGGAGTTCCACAGGTTGACTGTGTGTTGTATGAAAAATACTTCCTCTTGTTTGTTTTTAAATCTGCTGCCTATTAATTTAATTTGGTAACCCCTAGTTCTTGTGTTATGAGAAGGAGTAAATAACACTTCCTTATTTACTTTCTCCACGTCAGTTATGATTTTATAAACCTCTATCATATCCCCCCTGAGTTGTCTCTTTTCCAGACTGAAAAGTCCCAGTCTTATTAATCTCTCCTCATATGTTAGCCATTCCATACCCCTAATAATTTTTGTTGCCCTTTTCTGAACCTTTTCCAATTCCAATAGATCTTTTTTTAGATGGGGCAACCACATCTGCATGCAGTATTCAAGATGTGGGCATACCATGGATTTATAGAGAAGCAATATGATATTTTCTGACTTACTATCTATCCCTTTCTTCATGATTCCCAACATTCTGTTCACTTTTTTGACTGCCGCTGCACATAGAGTGGATGTTTTCAGTCATCCACAATGACTCCAAGATCTCTTTCTTGAGTGGTAACAGCTAATTTAGACCCCATCACTTTATATGTATATTTGAAATTGTTTTCCAATGTGCATTACTTTACATTTATCAACATTGAATTTCATCTGCCATTTTGTTGCCCAGTCACCCAGTTTTGGGAGATCCTTTTGTAGCTCTTCACAGTCTGCCTGGGACTTAACTATCGTGAGTAGTTTTGTATCATTTGCAAATTTTGCCTCCTCACTGGGGGACACCACTATTTACCTCTCTACATTGTGAAAACTGACCATTTATTCCTACCCTTTGTTTCCTATCTTTTAACCAGTTACCAATCCATGAGAGGACCTTCCCTCTTATCCCATGACAGCTTACTTTGCTTAAGAGCCTTGTCAAAGGCTTTCTGAAAATCTAAATACACTATGTCCACTGCATCCCCCTTTGTCCACATGCTTGTTGACCCCCTCAAAGAATTCTAGTAGATTGGTGAGGCATGATTTCACCTTACAAAAAACATGTTGACTCTTCCTCAACAAATTATGTTCATCTATGTGTCTGACAATTTTGTTCTTTACTGTAGTTTCAACCAGTTTGCCCGGTACTGAAGTCAGGCTTACCGGCCTGTAATTGCTGGGGTCACCTCTGGAGCCCTTTATAAAAATTGGTGGCACATTAGCTATCCCTCATTTGGTACAGAAGCTGATTTAAATGATACATTACAGACTACAGTTAGTAGTCCTGCAATTTCACATTTGAATTCCTTCAGAATGCTTGGGTGAATACCATTTGGTCCTAGTGACTTACTACTGTTTAGTTTATCAATTTGTTCCAAAACCTCCTCTAATGACACCTCCATCTGGGACAGTTCCGCAGATTTGCCACCTAAAAAGAAGGGCTCGGGTTTGGAAATCTCCCTCATATCCTCACCCGTGAAGACTGATGCAAAGAATTCATTTAGTTTCTCCACAATGGCCTTATCGTCCTTGAGTGCTCCTTTAGCATCTTGATCATCCAGTGGCCCCACTGGTTGTTTAGCAAGCTTCCTGCTTCTGATGTACTTAATGGTGTGTTTTTTTTTTTTGTTTTTTTTTTTTGCTATTACTTTTTGAGAGTTTGGCTACCTGTTCTTCCAATTCTTTTTTGGCCTTCCTAATTACATTTTTACACTCCTTTCTATTTTCCTCAATAGGATTTAACTTCCACTTTTTAAAGGATGCCTTTTTTGCCTCTCACTGGTTTTCTGACTTTGTTGTTTAGCCACGGTGTCTCTTTTTTGGTTCTCGTACAATGTTTTTAATTTGGGGTATACATATAAGTTGAACCTCTATTATGGTGTCTTTTAAAAGTTTCCATGCAGCTTGCAGGGATTTTACTTTTGGTGCTGTACCTTTTAATTTCTGTTTAACTAACCTCTTTATTTTTGTGTAGTTCCCCTTTCTGAAATTAAATGCTACAGTGTTAGGCCGCTGTGGTGTTTTCCCTGCCACATGGATGTTAAATTTAATTATATTATGGTCATTATTACCAAGCAGTCCAGCTATATTCATCTCCTTGACCTGATCCTGTGCTCCACTTAGGACTAAATCAAGAATTGCCTCTCCTCTTGTGGGTTCCAGGACTAGCTGCTCCAAGAAACAGTCATTTAAGGTGTCAAGAAACTTTATCTCTGCTTCCCTTCCTGAGGTGATACATACCTAGTCACTATGGGAATAGTTGAAATCCCCCATTTTTACTGAGTATTTTATTTTTATAGCCTCTCTTATCTCCCTGTGCATTTCACAGTCACTATCACCATCCTGGTCAGGTGGTCGGTAATATATCCCTACTGCTATATTTTTATTATTCAAGCATGGAATTACTGTCCATAGAGATTCTGTGGTACAGTTTGGTTCATTTAAGATTTTTACTTCATTTGATTCTACACTTTCTTTCACATGTGGTGCCACTCCCCCACCAGCACGACCTGTTCTGTCCGTCAGATATATTTTGTACCCTGGTATTACTGTGTCCCATTGGTTATCCTCATTCCCCCAAGTTTCTGTGATGCCTATTATATCAATATCCTCATTTAATACGAGGCACTCTAGTTCACCCATCTTATTATTTAGACTTCTAGCATTGGTATATGAGCACTTTAAAAACTTGTCACTTTTTTAGCTGTCTCCCATTACATGATGTGATTGAATTAGACTTTTTTTCATTTGACTGTTTCTCATCAGATCCTACCTGTATTTTATCATTTTCCATACTCTCCTCCTGACTAGGACATAGAGAATCTCCATTATTAGATCCTCCCCTAAGGGATGTCTCCGTCCGAACCACGTGCTCCTCCACACCTGTCAGCTTTCCCCCAGCCCTTAGTTTAAAAACTGCTCTACTACCTTTTTAATTTTAAGTGCTAGCAATCTGGTTCCATTTTGGTTTCCTGTATAGACTCCCACTCTCCTAAAAGTTTCCTAAGAAATCTAAACCCCTCCTCCCTACACTATCGTCTCATCCATGCACTGAGACCCTGCAGTTCTCCCTGTCTAACTGGCCCTGCGCGTGGAACTGGAAGCATTTCAGAGAATGCTACCATGGAGGTCCTGGACTTCAATCTCTTACCTAGTGGCCTAAATTTAGCCTTCAGGACATCTCTCCTATCCTTTCCTATGTCATTGGTACCTACATGTACCACG